>NC_057796.1:436391797-436420148 GCF_018294505.1 Triticum aestivum | reverse complement strand
GTCCCGGTTGGTGCCACCAACCGGGACCAAAGGCCTTGTGCTGCTGCGCCCGCGTCGAAAGTTTAGTCCCACCTCGCTAGTTGAGAGGGGCGCGCAGTGGTTTATAAGCCCCACTGCCGCTCCCCTCTCGAGCTCCTCTCCATTGCAGGCTTACGGGCCTAATTGTCACTGCTATGCCTGATGGGCCTACTGGGCCTTCTGCGGGCCTGAATCCTGGCCCATCGATGGGTTTCTAGTCGTATTCACGTCGTGGTGGCCCAGTAGGTGGCATATTTTTTTATTTTTTGCCTGTTTTTTTGTTTTCTTTTTTGCTTTATTTATTTTGTTTTGTTTCTACTTACAACAAAAAACTTATTTATTTTATTTTATTTTGTTTCTAATTACTTATTTATTTTACTTTATGATAATTCTTTTTGCTATTAAAGTTTCTAACAAAAAAAGTTCTTTATGAAAATTCTTTTTGCTTTCAATGATTTTGAACAGAAAATACTTCGATAATTTTAGTTGCATCAATTTTATATAATTTTAGTTTCAATAATACTAGAGGTTGCTTATAATGTTTTGAACAGAAAATACTTTGATAATTTTAGTTTCATAAATTTTATTTATGTTATTATAGTTTATTTTATTTTGTTTGTACTTATATATTTTATTAAAGTTTATATTATTTTGTTTCTAATTACTTATTTATTTTATTTGTTATTTTTCATGCACCATTTTTCATGCATTTACTGATTATTTTGAGCTATAAGACCCTAAAATTGAAAAGCATTTCAAATGAACTCTGAAAAGGTTGAAAGTTGGCATGATATCATCATTTCATCCACATAGCATGTGCAAGAAAGTTGAGAGGGTTACGGCAAAAACTGGATGCACTTCGTGTACAAAACGGACAATCTCTTTCGAAGTATCAGGATTTCATAGGGAAACTCGTCTGTTACAAAGGGATTTTATTTTTTTACACATATTTGAACTCCTGACTTTTTGTGTGTTCAAAATGCACCATTCAAAACCACATCATCAATTTTCAACCCTTTCTGACTTCATTTCTTATTTTTCATGCATTTATTGATTATTTTGAGCTATAAGACCCTGAAATTGAAAAGCATTTCAAATGAACTCTGAAAAGGTTGAAAGTTGGCATCGTATCATCATTTCATCCACATAGCATGTGCAAGAAAGTTGAGAGGGTTACGGTAAAAACTGGATGCACTTTGTGTACAAAACGGACAATGGTATCATACTCGTCTGTTACAAAGTTGGCATGGTATCATCATAATAGTTGCGGGAGAAATTCTTCACTCTTTCTTCGCTTGTGTCATTTGCTTATTGCGTCGTAACCATGGATAATCTTCATCATTTATCAGGATGCTTGGGTCAGCCTTGACTTTGAAGGGAGGAATTTCATGAAACTTTTCATAATCTTCAGACATGTCTGTCTTGCCCTCCACTCCCACGATGCCCTTTTTTCTGAAAGAACTATGTGGCGCTTTGGCTCATCGTATGATGTATTCGCTTCCTTATCTTTTCTTTTTCTCGGTTTGGTAGACATGTCCTTCACATAGATAACCTGTGCCACATCATTGGCTAGGACGAACGGTTCGTCAGTGTACCCAAGATTTTTCAGATCCTCTGTTGTCATTCCGTACTGTGGGTCTACCTGTACCCCGCCTCCTGACAGATTGACCCATTTGCACTTAAACAAGGGACCTTAAAATCATGTCCGTAGTCAAGTTCCCATATGTCCACTATGTAACCATAATATGTGTCCTTTCCCCTCTCGGTTGCTGCATCAAAGCGGACTCCGCTGTTTTGGTTGGTGCTCTTTTGATCTTGGGCGATCATGTAAAATGTATTCCCATTTATCTCGTATCCTTTGTAAGTCAATACAGTCAAAGATGGTCCCCTTGACAACGAGTACAGCTCATCACAAACAGTGTTGTCACCTCTGAGACGTGTTTCCAACCAACTGCTGAAAGTCCTGATGTGTTCACATGTAATCCAGTCATCGCACTGCTCCGGGTGTTTGGAGCGCAGACTGTTCTTGTGTTCATCGACATACGGGGTCACCAAGGTAGAGTTCTGTAGAACTGTGTAGTGTGCTTGAGACCAAGAATGCCCGTCCCTGCATATTATTGAGTCCGCTCCTAGCGTGCCTTTTCCAGTCAGTCTCCCCTCATACTGCGATTTAGGGAGACCTATCTTCTTAAGGCCAGGAATGAAGTCAACACAAAACCCAATGACATCCTCTGTTTGATGGCCCATGGAGATGCTTCCTTCTGGCCTAGCGCGGTTACGGACATATTTCTCTAGGACTCCCATGAACCTCTCAAAGGGGAACATATTGTGTAGAAATACGGGCCCCAGAATGACAATCTCGTCGACTAGATGAACTAGGACGTGCGTCATGATATTGAAGAAGGATGGTGGGAACACAAGCTCGAAACTGACAAGACATTGCGCCACATCACTCCTTAGCCTTGGTATGATTTCTGGATTGATCACCTTCTAAGAGATTGCATTGAGGAATGCACATAGCTTCACAATGGCTAATCGGACGTTTTCCGGTAGAAGCCCCCTCAATGCAACCGGAAGCAGTTGCGTCATAATCACGTGGCAGTCATGAGACTTTAGGTTCTGAAACTTTTTCTCTGGCATATTTATTATTCCCTTTATATTCGACGAGAAGCCAGTCGGGACCTTCATACTGAGCAGGCATTCAAAGAAGATTTTTTTCTCTTTTTTCGTAAGAGCGTAGCTGGCAGGACCTTCATACTGCTTCGGAGGCATGCCGTCTTTTTCGTGCAAACGTTGCAGGTCCTCCCGTGCCTCAGGTGTATCTTTTGTCTTCCCATACACGCCCAAGAAGCCTAGCAGGTTCACACAAAGGTTCTTCGTCACGTGCATCACGTCGATTGAAGAGCGGACCTCTAGGTCTTTCCAGTAGGGTAGGTCCCAAAATATAGATTTCTTCTTCCACATGGGTGCGTGTCCCTCAGCGTCATTCGGAACAGCTAGTCCGCTGGGACCCTTTCCAAAGATTACGTGTAAATCATTGACCATAGCAAGTACATGATCACCGGTACGCATGGCGGGCTTCTTCCGGTGATCTGCCTCGCCTTTGAAATGATTACCTTTCTTTCGACATTGATGGTTGGTCGGAAGAAATCGACGATGGCCCAGGTACACATTCTTCCTGCATTTGTCCAGGTATATACTTTCAGTGTCATCTAAACAGTGCGTGCATGCGTGGTATCCCTTGTTTGTCTGTCCTGAAAGGTTACTGAGAGCGGGCCAATCATTGATGGTTACAAACAGCAACGCGTGCAGGTTAAATTCCTCATGTTTGTGCTCATCCCATGTACGTACACCGTTTTCATTCCACAGCTGTAAAAGTTCTTCAACTAATGGCCTTAGGTACACATCAATGTCGTTGCCGGGTTGCTTAGGGCCTTGGATGAGAACTGGCATCATAATGAACTTCCGCTTCATGCACATCCAAGGAGGAAGGTTATACATACATAGAGTCACGGGCCAGGTGCTGTGATTGTTGCTCTGCTCCCCGAAAGGATTAATGCCATCCGCGCTTAAACCAAACCATACGTTCCTTGGGTCAGCTGCAAACTCAGCCCAGTACTTTCTCTCGATTTTTCTCCACTGCGACCCGTCAGCGGGTGCTCTCAACTTCCCGTCTTTCTTACGGTCCTCACTGTGCCATCGCATCAACTTGGCATGCTCTTCGTTTCTGAACAGACGTTTCAACCGTGGTATTATAGAAGCATACCACATCACCTTCGCAGGAACCCTCTTCCTGGGGGGCTCGCCGTCAACATCACCAGGGTCATCTCGCCTGATCTTATACCGCAATGCACCACATACCGGGCATGCGTTCAGATCCTTGTACGCACCGCGGTAGAGGATGCAGTCATTAGGGCGTGCATGTATCTTCTGCACCTCCAATCCTAGAGGGCATACGACCTTCTTTGCTGTGTATGTACTGTCGGGCAATTCGTTATCCTTTGGAAGCTTCTTCTTCAATATTTTCAATAGCTTCTCAAATCCTTTGTCAGGCACAGCATTCTCTGCCTTCCACTACAGCAATTCCAGTACGGTACCAAGCTTTGTGTTGCCATCTTCGCAATTGGGGTACAACCCTTTTTTGTGATCCTCTAACATGCGATCGAACTTCAGCTTCTCCTTTTGACTTTCGCATTGCGTCCTTGCATCGTCAATGACCCGGCGGAGATCATCATCATCGGGCACTGGTTCCTCTTGATCTTCAGCAGCTTCCCCCGTTGCAGCATCATTGGGCACATCGTCTGGTTCCTCTTGATCTTCAGCAGCTTCCCCCGTTGCAGCATCACCGTATTCAGGGGGCACATAGTTGTCATCGTCCTCTTCTTCTTCGCCGTCTTCCATCATAACCCCTATTTCTCCGTGCCTCGTCCAAACATTATAGTGTGGCATGCAACCCTTGTAAAGCAGGTGGGTGTGAAGGATTTTTCGGTCAGAGTAAGACTTCGTATTCCCACATTTAGGGCATGGACAACACATAAAACCATTCTGCTTGTTTACCTCAGCCACTTCGAGAAAATCATGCACGCCCTTAATGTACTCAGAGGTGTGTCTGTCACCGTACATCCATTGCCGGTTCATCTGCGTGCATTATATATAATTAAGTGTGTCAAAAACCATTACAGAACATCATGAATAGATAATTAAGTGACCAAATTAATAGAAGTTCATCATCACATTAAAACCAAAGTACATACATAGTACTCATCTAACAACATATAGCTCTCCAGAGCATCTAATTAATTAAACCATACATTGAAACTATGTAAAACATTTCAATGCGAAAACAAATGCGATCATAATCGCAACCAAGGTAACAATTGATCCAACGGCATAATGATACCAAGCCTCGGTATGAATGGCATATTTTCTAATCTTTCTAATCTTCAAGCGCATTGCATCCATCTTGATCTTGTGATCATCGACGACATCCGCAACATGCAACTCCAATATCATCTTCTCCTCCTCAATTTTTTTTATTTTTTCCTTCAAGAAATTGTTTTCTTCTTCAACTAAATTTAACCTCTCGACAATAGGGTCGGTTGGAATTTCCGGTTCACATACCTCCTAGATAAATAAAATCTATGTCACGTTGGTCGGCATAATTTTCATAAACAATAAATGAACCAATAGTTATAAAGATAATATATACCACATCCGAATCATAGACAGGACGAGGGCCGACGGGGGCGGATACCAAAACCATCGCACTATATAATAACAAGCAATAAAATAGTAAGAAAATTAGACAAGTATCTATTTAGAGTAAGAATTTTTTTCTTTCAGAAAGAAGATAAGAACAAGAGGCTCACCACGGTGGTGCCGGCGACGAGATCGGCGCGGGCGATCGACGGCGGTGAAGACGGGAATGGGACGTGACGGGCCGCTAAACCTAGACAAATCTCGAGGAAAATGGAGCTTTGAGGTCGAGCTTCGAGAGGAGAAAGCTTAACTAGTGTGGCTCGGGCATTTCATCGAACACCTCATGTGCATAGGAGGTGAGCTAGAGCACCACAAAGCCCTCCCCTCGCCGGCCAGAGAAAAACAGAGCACTGGAGTGCTCTGCTCGCGGGCGAGGGGTATATATAGGCACCTCATTGGTCCCGGTTCGTGGCATGAACCGGGACTAAAGGGCAGCCTGTGGTCCCGGTTCAAGCCACCAACCGGGACCAATGGTGGTGGGCCAGGAGTGAGGCCCATTGGTCCCGGTTCGTCTCGCCAACCGGGACCAAAGGGGCCAGACGAACCGGGACCAATGCCCCCACGAGGCCCGGCAAGCCCCTGGCCTCACGAACCGGGACCAGTGCCCCCATTGGTCCCGGTTCTGGACTGAACCGGGACTAATGGGCTGACCCGGCCTGAACCAAAGCCCTCTTTTCTACTAGTGAGGGGAGCGGAGGTGCGGCGCGGCTGTAGGAGGAGGGCGGGGGCTCCCCGGTGCGGGGCGGCGCCGCCGCACGGGGGAGGTGAGGCACGGGGGAGGGGAGGGTTCACGGGGGAGGTCTGCGTGGTCTGGCGATCTGGAGTCTCTGCCTCCAGGATAAACATCCTTCGTGGCTGTCACTGCCTCAAAAAGATTGAGCATTGTGAACTCCGGATCAATAGGCACTTCAAGTCGATGAGTAGAAGTAACATTTTGGTATTTCGAGGTGCTGAAGTGTTGCGGTATATCTGTCGCCCTTCAGATGCTGACGTCTGAAGCAAGTATTTCGTTTGTAGAAACAAGAGAATCTGAAGCTATACCGCTTATAACTTTTTTTGTAACTTGCATACCTGCAATGTGTTCCTGCAAGCTTCCTTCCGACATGTACTCGTACACAAGTGCCATGTACTCCCATCCTTGCAGTAACTGTTAGAATTAATGGGCTAGGCCCATAGCAATTTCTGAAATCTCAAAGCCCATGTGTAAAATGGCAAGTGGTGGTGCTAAGTTTAGTCCCACCTTGGAAGTTGAATAAGAGTTGGACCTCTTTATATAGTGGGTTCTCTCCACCACTCTAAGTGGTGTGTGAGAAGAGAAAGGGAAAACCACACGCGCGCGCTCGCTCGCCTCGCCTCGCCTGGCCTGGCCGTGGCGTGGCGTGGCGTGGCGTGGCGAGGCGAGGTGGCGCGGACATGCGCGTGAATGGTCCGCCGAAATCCGGTCCGTCTCCTTGCAGGAGCACAGCTTCCTTTTGCCGTTTTATTTTTATGTCTTGGCAGACAAGTTTTTGATTTCTTGTCCGGTAAGTATACGAATTAGAAACCGAGTCGGTTTGGGATTGTGGTCGCGACACAATACCGCCTCTGGTCCTAATATATATACAGCTACCGGCTGCGGCCAGATACACACCGAAAAACACCTAGGGTTTTGCCTCATCTCACAACTTGCGCCGCAATCGTAGTCTACTCCATCCCAAACGCCGGCGTGCATCGGCGCGTGGGAGAGCAGGTCTCCGGAACCGTTCGTCTTTGCGATCCTGCACCGGGAGAGGACGAATTAGGTTTTTGGGAAGCGCTGTGCGCGACTGCTCACATTCGTCATCACGGGTCGTCTTCCGTCCAAGTCGGGCGGTGCTACTCATCGCCGTCAGCAGCAGATCGTCGCCAACATCGTCATCAACACTGTCGCACCCATAATAGCTAACGATCAGTACGTCCAACATCCTCTGTTCATGTCTGTTTCTACAGCTATTGTTACGTGTTTGCTGCTGTTATGCATGTCTTGCTGTTCTTCTAGTTTGCTAGATTATTGCATGCTAGTATCTCTTCTAGTCATGAATTATTTACTGGAATTAATCATGAACTTGCCTAATATTCCAACAATCCAAAAACCTAATTCTAGGCAATTTCCTGAGTTAACTATGGCTGGATTCGCTGATGCACTGAGGCCGGATAAGTTTACCGGTGTGCACTTTAAGAGGTGGCAGGTGAAGACCACGCTCTGGCTTACTGCTCTGAAAGTTTTCCACGCTAGTGTTGGTGCTCCAGAGGGAATGACCGACGAAGATCGGAGAAAATTCCAGGAAGCCAATACTATGTTTGTGGGATGCATTCTGAGTGTTCTTGCTGACCGTCTGTGTGATGTGTACATGCACATAAACGACAGAAAAATTCTGTGGGATGCACTGAATGCAAAATTCGGTGCAACAGATGCAGGCAGTGAACTGTACATCATGGAGAGTTTTCATGACTACAAGATGGTGAATAACCGTTCTGTGGTTGAACAAGCTCATGAGATACAGTGCATTGTGAAGGAACTTGAACTCCTTAAATGTGTTCTACCCGACAAATTCGTGGCTGGGTGCATGATTGCAAAGTTGCCTCCTTCATGGAGGAATTTCGCCACAACTCTGAAGCATAAGAGACAGGAGATATCAGTTGAAGATCTGATTGCATCTCTTGATGTTGAGGAAAAAGCTCGGGCTAAAGATACTACTGAAAAAGGAGGTGAGGTTCAGCCTACTGCTAACATGGTGCAGAGGTACCCACAGAACAAGAACAAAGGGAAGAACAAACCTGTTTTCAACAAGCCTACCAAGACTACTACCTTCAAGAAGAAGAAGTTCAACAAGGCTGAGCTAGAGTGCTACGCCTGTGGGAAGCCTGGACACTTTTCCAAGGAATGCCCTGAACGTGCAGACCGCAGAGGGAAAACAAGCTCCAAGACTGTCAACATGGTGACCGCTAGCAATACTGATGGGTATGGTAATTTACCTATTGTGCTTTCAGTATTTCAATCATCTTCGTGGTGGATTGATTCGGGTGCTAACGTTCATGTGTGTGCTGACATCTCCCTGTTTACTTCTTATCAGGTCGCAAGGGATTCTTCCGTCCTAATGGGGAATGGGTCACATGCTTTTGTTCGTGGCATTGGCACGGTGGATCTGAAGTTTACTTCGGGAAAGATCGTGCAACTAAGGAACGTGCAGCATGTCCCTACTATGAACAAGAATCTAGTTAGCGGCTCCCTTCTATGTCGAGATGGATTTAAGGTAGTTTTAGAGTCCAATAAAGTAATCGTGTCAAGATTTGGACAATTTATAGGAAAAGGCTATGAGTGCGGAGGCTTGTTCCGCTTTTCTCTTTCAGATTTTTGCAATAAGTCAATAAACCAAATTTGTGCTAGTGTTAATGATGATGCAAGTATTTGGCACTCTCGTTTATGTCATATTAATTTTGGTTTAATGTCTCGGCTATCCAGCATGAGTTTAATTCCGAACTTCACAGTTGCCAAAGGTTCTAAGTGCCATAGTTGTGTGCAATCTAAGCAACCTCGAAAGCCTCATAAGGCTGCCGAGGAGAGAAACTTGGCACCTCTAGAACTCATACATTCTGATCTTTGTGAGATGAATGGTGTGTTGACAAAAGGTGGAAAGACATATTTCATGACTTTGATTGATGATGCGACTAGATTTTGCTATGTTTATTTGTTGCAAACTAAAGATGAAGCATTAGACTACTTTAAAATCTATAAAGCTGAAGTTGAAAATCAACTAGAGAGAAAGATCAAGCGTCTTAGGTCCGATCGTGGTGGAGAGTATTTTCCAAAAGTTTTTGATGAATTTTGTGAGGAACATGGTATTATTCATGAGAGGACGCCTCCCTATTCACCTCAATCAAATGGAGTGGCCGAGAGGAAAAACCGCACATTGACTGACTTGGTGAATGCCATGTTAGACACTGCTGGTTTATCTAAGGCATGGTGGGGGGAGGCTCTATTGACTTCATGTCATGTCCTGAATAGAGTTCCCAACAATAATAAAGAGAAAACCCCTTATGGGGAGTGGGTTGGGAGAAAACCATCACTTTCTTATTTGCGCACTTGGGGATGTTTGGCAAAGGTCAATATTCCTATTCCTAAGAAACGCAAACTTGGACCAAAGACAGTGGATTGTGTCTTTCTAGGGTATGCTCAACGGAGCATTGCTTATAGGTTTTTAGTGGTAAAATCTGAAGTACCTGATATGCATGTTGATACTATAATGGAATCTCGTGATGCAACATTTTTTGAGAACATATTTCCTATGAAAGATATGCATAGCATTGCTAGATTTTCTTCTGAGATAATTCCTGAATCTAGTACAACTGATGAATATTTCGAACAATCACATGAGGAAGTCCTTGAGAAGGATAACAATGAAGTTCCTAGAAGGAACAAGAGACAAAGGATTGCAAAATCCTTTGGTGATGATTTCATTGTATACCTTGTGGATGACACACCCAAGACGATTGCAGAAGCATATGCATCTCCGGATGTAGATGATTGGAAAGAAGCTGTTCATAATGAGATGGACTCAATTCTTTCTAATGGAACTTGGGAACTAACTGATAGACCATATGGTTGTAAACCTGTGGGCTGTAAGTGGGTGTTCAAAAAGAAGCTAAAGCCTGATGGTACTATTGATAAGTACAAGGCGCGGCTAGTGGCCAAGGGCTACACTCAGAAAGAAGGCGAAGATTACTTTGACACCTATTCACCCGTTGCTAGAATGACCACCATTCGAGTGTTACTTTCCTTGGCTGCCTCTTATGGTCTTATCATTCATCAAATGGATGTAAAGACAGCTTTTCTCAATGGAGAGTTGGAAGAGGAGATCTATATGGATCAGCCTGACGGGTTTGTGGTAAAGGGTGAAGAGAGAAAGGTGTGCAAGTTGTTAAAATCTTTGTATGGTCTGAAACAGGCACCTAAGCAATGGCATGAGAAGTTTGAAAGAACACTGACTTCTGCAGGATTTGTCATTAACGAGGCTGATAGGTGTGTTTACTATCGCCATGGTGGGGGCAATAGTGTCATATTATGTTTGTATGTGGACGACATACTGATCTTTGGTACAAACATTAATGCAATTAATGAGGTCAAGTCTTTTCTATCAAAAAGTTTTGACATGAAAGATCTGGGAGAAGCCGATGTAATTCTAAACATCAAACTTATTAAGGATGAGAGTGGGATTACATTAACGCAATCTCACTATGTTGAGAAGGTCTTGAACCGATTCGGTTTTATGGATAGCAAGCCTTCTCCAACACCTTATGGTCCCAGCGTGACACTCAGAAAGAACAAGAAAGAAACGAGAGATCAATTAAGATACTCTCAAATTGTCGGTTCACTCATGTACTTAGCTAGCGCTACAAGACCAGATATCTCTTTTGCTGTGAGCAAACTGAGTAGGTTCATGTCCAACCCGGGTGATGATCATTGGCATGCACTAGAAAGGGTCTTGCGCTATCTGAGAGGTACTATGAGTTACGGAATTACTTATTCAGGGCATCCTGCTGTGCTAGAAGGATATAGTGATTCAAATTGGATCTCCGATGTTGATGTACTTTACGCAACAAGTGGGTATGTATTTACTCATGGTGGTGGCGCAGTGTCATGGAGGTCTTGCAAGCAAACCATATTGACAAGGTCAACTATGGAAGCAGAATTAACTGCTTTGGACACAGCTACTGTTGAGGCAGAATGGCTGCGTGAGCTCTTGATGGACTTGCCGGTTGTTGAAAAACTTGTACCGGCTATTCTTATGAATTGTGATAACCAAACGGTTATCGCTAAAGTGAACAATTCTAAAGATAATGCAAAGTCATCAAGACACGTGAAAAGACGTTTGAAGTCTGTCAGGAAGTTGAGAAACTCCGGAGTAATAACTGTTACGTATATACAAACAGACAAAAACCTGGCAGATCCCTTTACAAAGGGACTATCACGAAATGTGATAGATATTGCATCGAGGGAGATGGGTATGAGACCCATAGATGTTACACCATAGTAGTAACCCAACCTTTGTGATCGGAGATCCCGTGAATTAGGATCTGGGAAGAACAAGCTATTGGTTAACTGAGGAGAGTAATAACTTATGATCGTCTCCAAGTGAAGATGCAAAACTCTCAGATCTGTAAGGCAGGTTGGCAACATGCCTTAATGTGGTTCTATTGGCTATAATTAGCAAAGATGCTGTCCTACAGAGCAGTCTTGAAAGAACACACCTATATGAGTTCTGACTGTAAACGTCGCAGTCTATGAGGTTTGGGTGATCTCTACTAAGCTCACGAAGAGACCAGGGAGTATGACGTATAAGCTCCAAACCGCGGGGTAGCCTACTGGCGGTCAGGTACTGGTTAAGACTTTGAGTGAAACCTGTTCACACAAAACTAGCAATTCAAGGCATAGTCCATTGTCAAGTTGTGAATGGATGTAGCTTAAAGTTCTAGGCAGAAGTTCAACTTAACAGTCTCTGCTGAAACACTGGTATATTAAACAAGTGGTGAGAGAAGGCAAATCTCTAAATGGGTATTTGAGATCTGGTGGGGGATTGTTAGAATTAATGGGCTAGGCCCATAGCAATTTCTGAAATCTCAAAGCCCATGTGTAAAATGGCAAGTGGTGGTGCTAAGTTTAGTCCCACCTTGGAAGTTGAAGAAGAGTTGGACCTCTTTATATAGTGGGTTCTCTCCACCACTCTAAGTGGTGTGTGAGAAGAGAAAGGGAAAACCACACGCGCGCGCTCGCTCGCCTCGCCTGGCCGGGCCGGGCCGGGCCGGGCCGGGCCGGGCCGGGCCGTGGCGTGGCGTGGCGTACATGCGACATGCGCGTGAATGGTCCGCCTCTGGTCCTAATATATATACAGCTACCGGCTGCGGCCAGATACACACCGAAAAACACCTAGGGTTTTGCCTCATCTCACAACTTGCGCCGCCATCGTAGTCTACTCCATCCCAAACGCCGGCGTGCATCGGCGCGTGGGAGAGCAGGTCTCTGGAACCGTTCGTCTTTGCGATCCTGCACCGGGAGAGGACGAATTAGGTTTTTGGGAAGCGCTGTGCGCGACTGCTCAAATTCGTCATCACGGGTCGTCTTCCGTCCAAGTCGGGCGGTGCTACTCATCGTCGTATTCATCGCCGTCAGCAGCAGATCGTCGCCAACATCGTCATCAACACTGTCGCACCCATAATAGCTAACGATCAGTACGTCCAACATCCTCTGTTCATGTCTGTTTCTACAGCTATTGTTACGTGTTTGCTGCTGTTATGCATGTCTTGCTATTCTTCTAGTTTGCTAGATTATTGCATGCTAGTATCTCTTCTAGTCATGAATTATTTACTGGAATTAATCATGAACTTGCCTAATATTCCAACAGTAACCAATCATGGAGACAAGATTCTTGTGATGAATCCGGGTCAGAATTTGAGCCTGAAAAGATGTTCAGGACCCTTCGAAAGTCACCACTTAATTTCTTGACATCGGCTGCCTAGAGTTATAGAAACACCAATATATTCAAGTAATGCTTGGAAATTCTACCTCTGCGAGGAACTCCTTGACTCCTTGACTGGAAGAATGAGATCGCAACTTCACCGCCACTTCAGTGCCATCCCCAGGAAGCCGAGATAGACGCACCCAAACCCTCCCTGGCCTAGCACTTTTTGGAAGTTGTTTGTTACCATCTGGAGCTCCTGGTAAGTGAACCGACGGCTCTCAAGTCTTAGTGAACTGTCCCCACAGCCAACATTCGCTGGCGTATAGCTCGGTGTGGTCTCATTCTGCGGCTTTACGGAGCTGTTCATTGATCCTTCATAGGCGCCGAATGGCACAGCTAGCTTTAGTAGTGATCATGAATATGAAGAAATATATCAGAATAATTATGGTGCTCATGCCGAAGAATCACCTGGGTGTTTTCGTCTTAGCAAGCAAAAAAGCAGTACTGCGGATACTATCACCACAACTACAACTACAGGGATAGCAATGTAGATGGCCAGTTTGCTCTTTGTTTTTGTAGCACTAGCAGCTCGCTGACATGAGGTGCCGTTGACGCAAAGGCCTGGATTGTTTCCATATCTAGCCAAAAGATGGAACGAATAAGTTTCATGAAAAGTTGTGAAGTAGAATGTGTGAATTAGCTAAAGAGGACAAAAGAATCGGGTTTGCAATTACTTATATGACGAGTGAATTGTAGAAAACCATCACATTGAAGCCTAGGTTTGCAGAAAACACTCTTTTACGAATTTCTGCCAGAAAGCACTAATTCTAAGCTTAATCTTTTGCAAAAAACACTGACCAGTCACTTTGGGCATTTTAACCTCAATTATGACATGTGGGGCCCTTTTTTGTGACGTGGCGAAACAGTTCTAGCTAGACGTCGTTAGATGTTTTTTTTGCCAAAAGCTCCTTCCTGAACAAACGGAACAACCAACCCACCCCTCTCCCCCGTCCGTGCTCAGGGGCCCCGCCGCCGGCAACCACTGGTCCCGCCACCGGCAGACCTGCTCAGGACGCCGCCCGTCCTTTCCTCCCGAGACCTTCTCTCTCTCACTTCTACAGGTCGTGCCGCCGAAGCACGCAGCACAATCCGCCCCCAAATCCTCACTGCCTCGCCGCTCTTCAGCTGTCTGCCGCCGGATCGAGCTCCGCCGCCGCAGAAAACCTTCAGATCTGGCAGGCGTCATCGACCACAGGCCGGCCCTGCATCCGCCTCGTCCGCCTGAGGGGCGCCTCGCAACCCACCTGCGCCAACCTCCGCCATGGCCATGCCACATAGGAAGCGCATGCAGCAGCTCGCGTTCTTGCCGCCGGGGGCCTCTGTCAGTCAAGACCACCAGGGCCTCCACCGGCCAAGACCACCAGCTGCCGTGGGCCTCCGCCGGCCAAGACCACCAGCCGCCGCGGGCCGCCGCCAGCACCTCGCCCCGTCGCCCCGTCTCCTTCTCCAACTCCGCTCAGCAACATGTCCTTGCTGGAGTGCATCGTAGCTAGCCTCCCGACGGCGGCTCCCGGTGCCGGAGATGGGCGAGGCGACGGCCTGGACGCCGGGCGACAACCTCGAGCCCGAGCTTGGGGATGGCCTGCTGCGCGTGGGGTGAGGCGGCCAAGGGCCTGATTGCTTTTTCATGTTCTAATTGAAGGGTGCCCGTGCAAAAATGTCAGGGACTATTTGGTAATTTCATATCACACTTTGTCTAACGCCTTCTGGGACCAACAGTTACGCCATGTCAGCTTTTGTGTGACCCACCTGTCATAATTGAGGTTAAAATGCCCAAAGAGACCGGTCAGTGTTTTTTGCAAAAGATTAAGCTCAGAATTAGTGCTTTCTGGCAGAAATTCGTAAAAGAGTGTTTCTGCAAACCTAGGCTTCAATGTGGTGGTTTTCTGCAATTCACTCCTTATGTGACTGACAACAAATACCTTAGACTCAGGGACCCATCTTGGACTCTTTTCAGAAGTCCAAAGGGAATTGATCCACTAAGCTGGTTGCCTGACAAATCTCTAAACAACAGAAATAACAGAACTATTTACATGACCACCGGTAATTCACGAGAATGTGTACAATTTGAAAAGAGTCGCCCGACGTACAGAACTGTCAATGAAGATAGATGTGAAAGGGCGTCTGGAATTGAGCCTATCAAGTTGTTGTTTGACAGATCCCTACAAGATACGAAACAAGTCTAGTTAATTCTTATCAATTTTGATACAGACACTACAACATGGACAAAATAGGCCCGGTAGTAACTTCAAACATACAAGTATTGGACAGCTTTGAGATTTGCGAAAGAAGATGTTATATCACCATTTAGACCACTGAAGGACAGGTCTCTACATAGAGAAAATATCAGGCGGATTAGTTTCAATGCATGTAGCTAGTAATTATATAACCCTTCCCCAATTGGTGATGAACATAAGTCAGTATTGGTTGTGAATATGAACTACTTACACACTTTTTATCCTTGGAGGGCTAGTAGCGGCATAGTTACAGACAACTTATCCCACGCCATGGTTTTGGGGAGGCATGGGTCGCCCATCCAGTTGTTTTGCACCTCATACTTCGCCTTGATCGCCATGATGGCATGTACTGCAGTTAGTCACACCCAAGTTTCTTAGTATTCCCTTCGTTCCATAATGTAGTGCATATAGATTTTTTTTTCAAAAGTTAAACCTTGTAACTTTTACCGTATTTATAGGGAAAAATATCACCATGCAAGCTAGCCCGTGTGTGCATCGATGTTTCAAATAGCAGGTTGTGCCATTTAGCAGCGACTTGGTGAGAAGCTATGAAAAGTTATAGCAGAGCTATAGAGAAGCTAAGCCCAATTTAACTTTTTCTTAAATCATGAAAAATTGAAAAAATAAATATGCAATCAGACATCATATACGATATTTTGCATATACTTGACATATACACATGTTCGAACATCAAAACCCAAGCGCTAATCAGGTGTCCTAATTCAATAAGCAAGCTTTGCATCAATGTATTACTAGCATATATCAGAAACAAGAAGAAAGAATAAGGTAAAAGGATGATTTTGCATAGCGTCTTAGTGGGCTAATTAAGTGACGGATATGAACCTTTTGTTCCATATACACCTTATATATAAAAAAAATTAGAAACTACTCCCTCCCTTCCAAAATATATGACCCAACTTTATACTAACTTTGTATTAAAGTTAGTATAAAGTTGAGTCATCTATTTTGGAACGGAGGGAGTACATAAGAAGTCAAAAAATTCTGAAAATATTTTTAAAATAAACTTGACCTTTCATTGTACTTGTAAAAAATTCCACGAAAAGAAAAAACCCCGTTGACTTAAGGGCAAAAAAAAAGCATTAGGCCAAAATAGCGTGAATAGTGTGTTGTATATAGTAATGAGCTCTTTTACAGTGGTTGTAGAGTTACGACTTGTAATTTCATGTAACTCCCCTTCAGAATATTTTGGACCGTCAGATTTATACAATAATTTTATAACAAGCGTTTTGCAGAAAGACCCTTAAGTATTATGGTAATCAACCCGCAGTATACATAATAATTAAACGTTCCGCCGGCTGCAGGATCGGAGTTGCTTCCTCCCGATTCCCCTCCTCACCCCATACGAACCCTAGCTGCTGCACCAACGCAATCCCGCCGCCGCTTCAACGCCGCCCCGCAGTCTACCGGGACGTCGCTTCCCCGTGCCCTCGCACCGGTCCTCCTCCACACTCTCTCGCATCCCTCCGCGCCGACCTCGCCTCACTCCTCTCCGGTCGTCGTTGCTGCAAGTAGCGGGCGGAACGCATCAAATGGGAGCTACAAAGCTTAAGAAATTGACAACAGAAATAAACACCAACTTATCAAACCACTCCTACACAAACCGATACGAAGAGAACCACCGGTAGTAGCAAGCAAAATAACCAATCGATGGTCATGGTGAGCAGAGTCGATGCCCGAAATAAAATCATAGCAAGCCAAACCGTTGTTCTGCACTTTTGCTACGTACCTGATTGCTCGCGTGCCAGCCCAGAATTGAAGCTATGCAGGGCTGTAAAAGTGTAAAGAACGAGCCCATCTGCTGATACGCGAGCGCCCAGACGGCGCCGCTCCCCTCCCCTCGAGCTTGCAAAGCACGAGCTCGGCACGATTCCGTGGCGCAGTGGACTGGAGCATCCCCATAGAGAAGAGAAATGGGGGTGTATCACCCGACGAGCTCATGGGGAGTGCAGATCTGGCGACGGCGCAGCAGGGAGCTCTCGTGGAGGAGAAGCCTAGCGGCCTAGGATAGGGCGGCGACTGCGGCGGGAAGCGGAGGGCACGGGGGGTTCCTCACCTCGCCCAGGACGCGGTGGCCATCGGCCAATCGCGCCGGTCATCGCAGCGTCGAGCCGTCCGCCGGCAATCGGCATGACTCCTCGGAAAAGAAACGCAGGCGCACAGGTGCGCGCGACCGACCAAACGCGCCAGCGCTCAATGGCCCGGCCCAGTGCGGGATGCTATTGTTTGAGAAATTGTTTTTTCTGATCGGGAATTTCAGCCGGTTTTTTATGAAAATGTTTTCTGAATTTTAAAACATGTTCAAGAATTTTAAAAAATAGTGTATAGAAAACAATTCACTAATATAAAATTTTCATGGATTTCTAAAAAATATGAAGTTAAAAAATGTTTACGCATTTTTAAAAATGTTCATGAATAAAAAATTATTCATCAATTCAAAAATATTCGTGATTTCAAAAACTTTTACCAGATTTCAAAGAATATTCCTGAATTTCAAAAAATGTTCAAAAAATAAAATGGAAAAAATAAAACAGAAAAATCGAAATAAAATCTTTAAAACCGTAGAGAAAAAACATAAATAAAAAAAGAAGAAAATTGGTTGAAAAGGGTTCTAGAACCTTTTCAAAACCGGTGGGAAAGAAAGGAAACATAGGCCGGCCCATATAGCGTTTGGGGGGTGCGCATATGGAGTGTGGGTCCTACATTATGCGCGGACTAGGATTTTTCCTTGTTGTCGGCCCCTCTTCTTTTACCCAGCCCAAAATATCCATCCAAGTATCGATTTCCAAGACAACCGAAATTTTTGTGGGGCTTGTAATTACAAGTGAAAACACCAATCAAGCGTTTCCTAAGGATGGACTTTAGGAACATCGGCCATCTTTTTTCAAAGAAAAGTGAGCACATTGTGGTGCATAGAGGAGCGGTGGCTTCATCCATGGACGCGACATAGTTTGTTTCGCTTGGGGTTGTTTTAAGTTGATCCCCACATCGAGATACTTGATTTCTCTTAGACCAATAACCCAAGTACTTGCTTGTCTGTACTCACTGTCTTTTTTTTTGCGGGGATGTACTCACTGTCTTTTGATGTTGCTTTACTACAAAGCCGGGCTATAGTATTCTTCTCCCAGAAAGGAGGTAAAAACCCAACATGTGCATCAACTGATAATGCGCAAAGCTATCTATTTTGTAAAATTATAAGGTTTTGCATCCAACACGGGAATACAAAAGACCACTGAAGCTTGAAGCTAAAACAACGGTAAAACCACCAAAAATAAATAACATTATATGATGTGGGAATTGCCTTCAGCTCCTAGGCTCCATGGAGCTCGGATATTGGAAAATAAAAAAAAACTTGATTTTTAAGTTTTAAGAAATTATGAAAACTAATACATATTGACATGAGCTACCCAAAAAAATCATTTACGTATATTGCATCAAGACATATTTATGATGAAAGTTTAGACACATGCATGTAGTATGCACCTCTATGGTCATGTGTATTTTCAAAACCTTTTTGAAACTTAAAAGGTTGGCTTTTCAATTTTTGAAATTTTTGGATTTTGTGGAGCCCGGAAGCCAAAAATCCTCCTTCTACATGATGTCTCATGCTTCACTAAATCTATTAATGGATCGTCGTCTATATAGGTGGAATACATCCCAAGCTACCGTTTCTCATAGGTTACACACATTTTCCCCCCAAAAAGGTTCGAACACTTACTCTGTTCAACTTGTACAGTCTGCGAGGTGGGTCATTTAACTCTTTTTTTATTACCTATTCCCCTTATCCCGCACACTAAACAATACGACATGTCAAGGAATTTTTTATCTTTGGTGAAACAAATCCTTTAAAGCTTTTCTTCTCTTACTGCCTCTAAGAGTACTTCACAAATTGGGATCCACTCTATCTAATGTACATGACTCTTATTAATGTTCTTTCATCTTAATTGGTCGATGATTAGACTAATAAAACAATGAATAATACTATAAATTTATAAATTATATAACAAACATGATAATCAACAACGTAGAATAATTATTCATCCATGGGTTTGATTGTACATGTGGGAGATCAAGAGGAAGAACTCGCACGGGTTGGATGTATATACATGCGGCATTTTTAGTATGATTCTTGTCCGATGCTGCAGATCTGACCATACACGGGTGGGATTGAAGTGTAGCTGGCCACTAGATTACTGTTGTACAAGGATCAGGAATGAGTCGGACGTTAAGTAGTTCCGAGCGAAGTATACACCAAATTTTAATGCGAGAGTGTGCAATGTTGAGTACCAAAGAGGCTAATAATAAATATGAAGCAGAATATCAAAACTCAGGACTTGCTTTAATTAGTTCAAACTCATTAACAAAACATGATACATGTATAGGTATCAATTGCATAAAACACCAAAGCCAAATAACGTTGGTAGGAGTTAATCATCATCGGTAGTCACCAAGAGAACATACGGACAACATTCAAGACACAAGAGAACATACTAACACCATTCAAGACACTACTATAAAGTTCCAATTTATGGTGCTAGATGAAAGGAAGGCAATTGAGTCAAGTGAACATGAACAACAGCAGGGTAAAGGATTTCTTATCATGTTGCAAATAAATAATTTGTCGAACCATCACAAAACAATTGTCAAGTACTCTATCAAATTCTAGCAGTTGCTCTAGTCAAGTACTCCTTACGTAAAGAAATATAAGAGCGTTTAGGGCATATTCAACGCAAGATGCTAAGATGGGCGCTTAGCAAAATAAAATTAATCTTCAAAATGAAAAAAGGATTAGAGCGCTTGCAGCCCAACGCTAGCCACTAATTTACAGGCGCTAGCACTGCTCAATTCCTTTATTTTCGTTTGTTGCACAACTAATCGCTACTATCACGCACGCTAACAAAGGACTAAGCGTCCGGTTCCTTTATTTGCGCCGATGC
This sequence comes from Triticum aestivum, assembly GCF_018294505.1. NCBI lineage: Eukaryota > Viridiplantae > Streptophyta > Magnoliopsida > Poales > Poaceae > Triticum > Triticum aestivum. Next base: position 436,400,144 of record NC_057796.1, on the reverse strand, counting down.
GAGGCAAGACGCCAGGATTCGATGGATTAACTGCCCATCAACCAGGATATTGATCCTAGCGCCTGCATTGTAGATGCTCTTAGATCGCTAAAGTAGTGATATAAACGCTTTTAGAGGGAGTAATAATTATTATTATATTAAGAGCAAGTCTGAACTTTTTAGATTCCTCCCCACTAGCGAGTCTACCGTGAAAATTCACATCTACTCCCTCCGTTTCTAAATATGTCTTTGTAGAGATTTCACTATAGGCTACATATAAAGCAAAATAAGTGAATCTACACTCTAAAATGCATCTATATACATCCATATGTGGTCTATAGTAAAATCTCTACAAAGACTTATATTTGGAACGGAGGGAGTAGATCCTAAAAGTGGACAAATGGTTCATTACTAACTTATACTCCCTCCGTTCCTAAATATAAGGTGTATTATTTTTATAAAAGGTCAAACTTCTCTAACTTTGACCAAGTTGATAGTCAAAGATATCAATATCTAGAGTATTTAAGAATGGAGGGAGTAGATCCTAAAAGTGGACAAATGGTTCATTACAGGTTCTACAAACGAGAGAGCAAAATGCAAACATATATGAGTCAAATACACCACGGGTGCCTCAACTTGTCCGGTGCGGTCACTTTGGTGCCTAAACTTGTAAAATACACGAAACTGGTGCCGTAACTTGTCCGAGTGTTCAAATACGGTGCCTCCGTCCGTATCCGGACATATGCCCTGCCCACGTGGCGTGCCCACCTGTCAATGGGTGTGAGAGGAGTGTGCTGGTTGTTTTATAGAAAACTCCTTGTACTTTATATAATTTTCACACAAGCTCCTAACAATTTATTTAAATAGGTCAAACTACATTGATCCCACCTTTCATAACTAGGTCTCGCATGTCAGCACATGGGATAAAATTGTAATAACAAAAAAAGAGCACCCGACAGGATTCCAACTCAGTACGAGGGCGCACAGCTTATCACTACGCCTAGAATAGTTGACTGCGCAATATCCTAATACTCTCCTATTTATCAATAAACCGGGTGAAATAATAAAGAGATATAAAAAAGAAAAATTCGATTCGTGGGAAATTGAAAAAAATATTAAGAAATTCTCACATTTGACAAAAAAGAACTATTCAACATATTACATGCCATCAACTTAAGAAAGTTTTAGGGCTTTAAAAAATCACATTTTTGAAAAATCCTCACGCGTATTAAAAAATTTAAATTTTTTTTTAAATGCCTGTCATGTATTCAAAAAAATTATAACACCTATTTCATAAAATGTTCAATATGTCTTAAAAAAATTATGGTAAAATTATTCTTACATCTCTACAAGCATGTTTAACATGTGTTAACACATTTATAGAATTTATTTTTTCTACACAATTATTTTTAATACATGTTGAACAATTTTCAAAATACAACAATGTTGATTTTTAATAATTATGTATTCTAAAAATACAACAAAGATACAAAATAATTCCGCATGCTTGTGGTCCTGAGTGAAGATGCAAAAAAATTTGTAATATTTTATTAAATATATGTTGAACTGTTTAAATCAACATCAATTTTAGAAAAAGTTCATGGTTAAATCAACATCAATTTTCCTATTATTGGCATATAGCAAGGGCTTATTTGTGACATTAATTAAATCTTAGGGATTTTTGCACACAAAAATACTCGTACGCATTTCACCCAACGCAGGCATCGCTCACACCCACTGACATGTGGGTCAGCCACCAGCTGTCAGTCCACGTGGACAGCACATACGGTGGCATACAGGCGGAGGCACCGTATATGCACCATGCGACAAGTTATAGCATCATTTTTGTGTATTTTACAAGTTTAGGCACTAAACTGACCGCAACAGACAAGTTAAGGCACCTGTGATGTATTTAACTCAACATATATACCCCCTCCAGCAGAAGGCCGCTGCAGATTTCACAGGAAATGCAAAGCAAATTGCCAGGGCAAAAAAAAAAAGAACATTATCAGCAGTAGCAGCACAATAATATACTGCTTATTTCACAGAACACCTGAACAGTATCCATACGTGCACTACTCATACAAGGGATATCGTAAGGAAGCAAAACTTCATGGCGTGGCGTGCCGTGGCACATGTTCATCAGCAGGATAGCAGTAGCTACTGTACACGGTTACAGACCAGCGCATCGCTATATCTCGCCGTTCGACGAAGCCGATGCAGATTGGTCAAATGCTTTTGCCACATTCTGGTTGGCGACAGGTGGTAGCGGAGGCTTGTTGGTCAGCCTATCGGCCTCCCTAGCCTCGTCGATGTCCTTCTGCCTCAGGAAACTTGGCTGGTTGGTCGACGACAGCAGCCTCGCCCACATCCGGTCAGTGATCTTCACCTTGTTCCGTGTGGACGTCACCCTCTGTAATCAAAAAGACATTTTGCTCGTGTTATGCTAAAATCATGTTTAACATGAGAACAGATGATGTGGTAGAGCGCTTCTAAATGGTTTAAATTATGTTTGCTAAAATGTCTTTGCCATGCCCTTCAGGTGGTAAATGTCAGCCCTTGCAGGAACTGAGAAAAATGGGAACTTAGGGTGCAACTGAACAACCCGTTGGAAGCCATATATGCATATTCAGCAAGCACGATTTTCCTACTGTAATGCACAAGATCACTTCAAGGTACTCACGTAGAAAGGTATGTAGGCATGTCTGCCATTGACCATCCCAACAGTGAAGCTGTATCCCGCCATTGCGCCATGGATGGCACTGTGAGCCAGCAGTGTGCAGTAGACATTGTCTGCTGCATTACTCGGAATAGCTCGGATCATGTAGGTAGGATCTGCAGAATGTTAGATAAGACTATTGTTAGCCTAGTGCTACACAGATCAACAAGTTGTTTTAGAACATTGTCCTCTGAAGTAGACACAATTAGTCAATATGTTACCAATGTATTTAATCGTCATCTCCATCTTTTTGCTCTTGAAGTGATCCTACAGTGCATTAATGAAATGAGTAAGTAAACCGAGTACTCCCTAAACTATTCATGCAACAGGTAAGGCAACACAATTTCTAGTAAATACCAATAATAATTATGTCATGGAGAATGGAATCAAGTCCAGTGGCAAGAATATGTCAGTATGTACCTTAATCTTGTGAGTCAGCCAGAGACCAATATCAAGAAGCAGCTTATTTCCAGATGCATCTAGCTGATCTGAAGCGGGTATGCTTTTGGCAATAATATCCTGGCCTGCTCCCTCAGCAACAACAATAACCATGTGCTTGTTCTCTTTCAGCCTCCTCTCTACATACTGAAGCAACCCCCCTTCCCCATCCATATAAAACGGAGACTCTGGAATCAAGCAGCAATCCTGTGGAAATCGGAGATCCAAATCAAAAATAAGTAACTCTTACATTGAGGTTAAATAATGAACAGAAAGCAAGAATTCTAATACTAATGTTTGAGAAATGGGTAGGAATCAAATCAATTATGCAGGAATAAGAAGGAATGAACTAAAACAAAATATAGAATGCAAAATCCTGGACACTTATAGAAGGGATCAACTTACCACATCCCGGCTTGCAAGAGTAGCATACATCGCAATGAACCCTGCATTTCAGAGGAAAAGGAATTTAACGATAAGAGAATGTAAGAGATAGCAAGTTGTTGTGGCTGAAATAAAGAAAAATCTAGCACCCTTTTTTCTGTATATATATGCAGACTGTGAATACAATTAATAAGATGTTGAATTGTTTAACTAACACTATATATCAACAAGCTTATCAAATAGTTTTCCTTCTATTTGTATAAATCTGACATTTGCTTTCAGCAAACGTATAAGAAAATAGCACGCACAAGATGGCAAGTGACTACGGAGAATATGTCAGAAAACTAACCACTATAACGACCCATCAGTTTTACCAAGCCTATTCCATTCTCAGCACTGCAAGCTTCCACATGAGCTGAATTAATGGCACGTTGAGCCTCTTCGACGGCCGAATCAAAACCAAAGGACTTGTCGATAATCTAATAATCAAAAGACACAAGCAATCAGTAACGAGTCATATCCTCCTATTTGTGGGCATATTAACTGATTTTGAGAAAACAGTTCTGCACAAGAAAATAAAGTAATGAACATATTGTAAACAATTACCGCTATGTCATTATCTATTGTCTTGGGAACCCCTGCCACGGCAACTTTTAGGCCACGCTTCCGGATTTCCTGATTGTATTAGTAAGGAATAAAGTATTATTATTTTCTTCAAATGCAGAAGGAAGAGCATTATGCATTATAGAGTATCTTAGAGAAATGAACTTTTTAGGTATTTCTATCTCTGTCACTAATGCATTCATGTAGTTATGTAAAGGATGTTGTTCTGGGGGTCTGGGTAAACACACTTACAATGAAAAGGTGGCCTATATGACTCAACTTTGTAGCATTATAAATTAATTACCTTGTAGATCTCATATGCTCCCTTCTGAGTCCCATCTCCTCCAATGATATACACCTAAACAACATATCCTAGAGTATGAGTTCATGTCCAGTCAGAATGGCTATGTCACAGTGGTGCAATCTGAAAAGTAATATTTACCTGATTAATTCCCCGATCCTGAATGTTGTCAACAATCTTTTTTGTATCATGACCACCTCGTGATGTTCCAAGGACTGTACCACCCCTCTTGTGGATGTCATTGACTGTCTTTGGTGTAATAGCAACATAATTGCTAGAATAGAAGCCCTTGTATCCATTCTATAATTGGGTAAGAAAAAGATTTTAAGAGACTGCAGGTCCCGAGTCATAACCAAAACTAAACATATGCAAAGTTGTAACCGTGGCAATACCCATAACATGCCAGTAACTGCTCTAACATGGTTATATAATTTTCACGCCTACATTACACTGAAAAAATCTGAAGAGAATATTTCACAAAAATAAAATAAAAATCACAGCAGGTCATTCATCTTATAGTTATTTCAGTATATTATAACAGATTCCAGTCAAGAAATAGATGCATTGCAATCTGAAATGTTTGATAAGGTGTGACTATAATATAGAGATCTTAAGGCACCTTGTGAGTCCTTTCAACAAAAGACAAATTTAGATAGACATGTACAAAAATGCAAGAGTAACATTTACAAGCATCTACAAGTCCTATGGTTTTGTTGACATTGTACGTTTAGAACAGGGCACAAACATTGTTTTTATATTTTGGTCATTAGATTGTTTCTCTTTTGACAGAAGGCACGGACAAAGATACAAGTATGTACATGGCCATTTAGAATAGGGCAGTATGGCACAAACCTGTATTCCAAAGATGTTGTTGACATTGTACATGTGCGCCAAGCCACACACCAGCTCCCTGATAACAGTGTTGAGCCCAGGGCAAAGGCCTCCACAACTTACAATGCATGCTTTCACTTCGTCTGACTCAAAATTAACCTAACAAGATTGAAGTACAAATATTTCTGTCAGACAAGACGCAAGTGATGCAGTCAATAATCAAACGAGGTGCGAGTGAGCGTACCCTCTGACGGGGTCCAGCACGACGGAAGTGAACCCCCCGGCGGCTATTCTTTTGAACAACAACCTGCAATAGCAAATATAGCTACTTGTAAATCCACTACCAACCACAACATCAGATTGAAAACATAGAGTGACACTCTACATACCTTTTGTGGTACGGTGTCATCTTCATCGACAAAATATTGCCTGATACAGATAAGAACAGAAGTTCCAGTGTCATATATACAGCATGCATACTCAGAGACTTACCAAAGAGAGGAAGATGAAAGAAAGGATATGTATGCAGGACAAGCCTTACTTGACAGTTGAATATGCTGGGTGGTCTTGTAATGGGTTCGGGTAAGTCTGCAAAAGGAATAAAACAGCAAACCATAAGCTCAATTCTCATGGATCATTGTTCACCTTCCAAACAAATTAAATTCACCGCGGTTGGGCACATATAAAAAGACCAACTTGTACAAATTCTCATAAATTGGCTCACGAATTTAACTGAACACGGCAGGGAGAAGCAGCCAGACAATAGATACTACTCCCTCCGTCCCATAATATAAGAGCGTTTTTTAGTGTCAAAAACGCTCTTATATTATGGGACGGAGGGAGTAACAAATTACTACTTCTCCGGTATCGATGTCGTCCATTCTACCCAATCAAATCCCCCATTCCCAAAAGCAGAGCCAACGACAGCAACTTATGGAACTATGAATCCACAGAACAGCCACAGCTTTGCTGGTCATGAGAGTTGCCTGCTACCTAATCAAATCTCCCATTCCCAAAAGCAGACGGCAACAGTAACGTACGAAAACAGAATCCACAGATTTTGCCACAGCTTTGCTAGTATTCATCAGAGTTGCCCTCTGTCTGTGGATCGTGACTGACTTTGCTAGTATTCATCAGGGTTGCCCTCTATCTGTGGATCGTGACTGACTTTGCTAGTATTCATCAGGGTTGCCCTCTATCTGTGGATCGTGACTGACTTTGCTAGTGTTCATCAGGATTGCCCTCTATCTGTGGATCGTGACCAACCAATCAGCCACACTGCAGGCTCTCAAGTCAGAGTTTGATTTCCACGGTACAGTGTCCAAAATTGGATCTGCACAGCGGAGATCCCAAATCGAGCTACCCACGCAAACATCGGGGCCAGGCTTGCCCCCAAAAAACGGGTAATCCCCCGCCCCGGAGAATTTCGCTGCTCACGCACGCCCCACTGACAGTCGCTTGGCTAAAGCTGCACCGCACAAAACCCATCACCACGAACCGAAACTAAGACCCGCGGTCGAGCAGAGGGGTAGAGACTAGAGAGGGAGTGGTAAGGGGGGCAGGGACTCACGGGGACGTCGGGGATGTAGTCGGCGAGGTGGGGCACGTCGTCGAGGACGTATCCGAAGTCGCCCTCGGAGATCTTGACGTATGCGGCGTCGGTGAGGCTGGCGTGGGAGGCGTTGCGGAGGGCGCGGAGGTTGGGGTAGGAGTCGCGGGAGATCCGCACGCACATGGCGGAGAAGGGCACCGCCGCCTTGGCGTTGCCCCCGCCCTGCTGCTGCTGCTCCCCGTCGCCCCCGCTCCCGCTGCCGCCGCCGTCGTTCTCCTCGTCCTCCCTCCGCTGCTGCTCGTCGTCGTCGCCGTCCGGCGGCAGGATGATGTGGGACGCCATGGCTGCCGGGGGAATCGGAATCGGAACCGGAACCGGAACCGGGGGGTTTCGCTTCGCTGCCGCGCTGTCGCGAGCCGACGAGAGGCGCCGCGGGTTTTAATAATGACCGAATGCTTCAGAGGGGGAGGGAGGCGTCGTCAGTCGGCAGTCGGCAGCGGGGAACAATCTCGGGGCGCGTGTGGAAAGCGGGGGACCCCGGAAAGCGGAGATGCGATGCGGCGAGCGGTTTCGGCCTGCGGTGCTGCGGTATGGTGACCGGCCTCTGCGTACACGGTTTTATTTTACCGGGAGGCGACGCCGATGATGACTTGTGGTTGCGTCCGGATCAGCAGCACTTGGAGACGGACTTGTCAATCAGGTGAAACAGATCTACTTTCCGAGTCTGTGTGCTGCACGACTGAAAATTAGCTAGAGCAACTCTAACGGGCCGACCCAGACGGCGTTTTTATCCGCTTTTTGTCCGTTTGTGTCGGCCGCCCGCCCGCCGTTCGCTCTCTTTTAGTTTTGGGTCGGCAGTACGCCCAGCGGGCCGACCCATTTCATGACCGCGCGCGTTTTAGATCATGCCAGCGGCCATGCCGTCGCCCTGGTTTTGGCGCTCCAGCACGCGGGGAAAAGCGGTCTAGCGCGCGCTGGTTTTGGCGCTCCAGCACGCGGGAAAGGTTTGCGCGCGCACCGCGGCCGGCGCTCGTTATAAGAAGGCGCTCCCTCCACACTCTGTCCGCCGCCCACTCGTCTCGCCCCCTCTCACTAGCCTCGCCGCCTCTGCGCCACCATGTCGATCCGCCGCCTGGGCGTTTCGGATTTTCGCGGAGTCCACGAGCGCCGCTCCGGCGCCTTCTCCTCCGAGATCTGGTTTCGCGAGAAACGTCTCACCCTCGGCACCAGCGGGCCCAGTGAGGAAAGAGGGCCAGCGCGCGCGTCCGTCGCGTGTCCGCGCCGATGCAAATCAGGCTCAAAAATGGGCCGGAAATGGGTCGGCAGGCGGACAAAAGCGGACGCGCGTCCGTTTGGGTCGGCGCGTTGGGCCGACTTTTTTGTCCGCGCCGACCCAAACGGACGGGCGCGGACGAAATGGGTCGTCCCATTGAAGTTGCTCTTACTCTACCACGTGCAACTATTGGCCGGTTTGAGACCAAGGTCAAGGGGACGCCGCCGTTCCATAAGAGCAACTCCAATGGGGCGACCCATTTCGTCC
>NC_057796.1:436374547-436391465 GCF_018294505.1 Triticum aestivum | reverse complement strand
CCAAAAACGCCCCTGCCTGCGGCGCGCCCAACCAGCCATGGAGGACGCATCGACCTCGACCTCGACGCCGCCGCCGACCTCGCCTCCCTCGCCTCGTCTGGCGCCGTCGCCCCCTCCAGAAAAGGCAAGCCTCGTGCCACGCGCAAGACCGTCGCCGCGACCAAGCCGAAGAAGGCGCTGACGCCCGAACAGCGGGCAAGGGAGTCGGCCAAGAGGAAGGGCCGGAGGCACGCCGCGGACGTGAGGGATGAGGCCGCCGCCGTCGCCGCCGCGCAGCAGGAGTTCACCAACGCCCGCGTCGCCGCGGCAACGAGGGAGGCGCTCTACATGCTAGGGGTAAATCCTAGCCAGCACAGCGTCCTCCAAGCCGCCGTCGCCGCGGCCAGCACCGGCTCGTCGGCGTTTCCTCGGATGGTGATGCCCGACTCACCCCGCGTGTCGGCTTGCAACCCGGTCCCCGGCTTCCACGTCTACCCGCGGGCCTCCCGCCTCTCGGGGGAGTGCTCACCCAACGTGAGTGTGGTCGCGCCTTCCACGCCCGCGCCCGCGCCCATCGACCTCAACGCCACCCGGTGGTCGGTGGCTCGTCGTCCGGCGGCACGAGGAAACACGCACGACAGACGCCGGCCGGCGGGCTCCCGGACGCCCGTAACCTGTTCGAGGAAATGCCATCCGCCGTCAACAAGGACTACATGCAAAACCTCATCTTCGAGGGTGGTGCGCCGGGCGCTGGCTACAATCCCGAGGAGACACAAAGCCAAGACGGCCGCGGGGCGTTCATGCCGGCCGCTAGCTATGATCCCGATCAGGCGGCCTTCATGCGTGATCAGGTCGGCATCGACCTGGACGGCTTCCCCCCCGACCACGAGTTCCCGAAGGACTGTGGGCTAGAGGAAGAGGACGAGTGCGACATCGAAGTGGAGCCTTTGTTTGAGGACGAGCTCGCCAACCAAGCCGCCGGTCCTAAGCCGAAGCGCAAGAGCAAGCGCACGAAGGCGTACACAGCTGCCGAGGACAAGCTTCGTTGCGAGTGTTGGCGAGACATTGGACAAGACCCAAAGACGGGCGCCGAGCAAAAGCATTCGACCTTTTGGACTCGTGTGCACCGCGAGTTTCATGAGCGCAAGAAGTTTCCACCTTACCAATTTGTGAGCACGCGCGGGTGGGTCTCCATTTCCAAGCGGTGGAGGATGATCCAACAAGAGTGCAATAAGTTTTGCGCCACCCTTGAGAGCGTCAAGGCCCGCCCCGTGAGCGACATCGGCATGCAAGACATGGTATGATAGCAAGCAAGCCGCCCTCTTTTGTGTCATCAAGATCATCCTTTTACGTCTTCATTTGCTATCACTTGCCCATATGCTTGCATGGAAACACAATGGCAAGTGCTTCAACCTCTCCCATTGCTATCGGGTCATCAAGGACGAAGAGAAGTTCAAGGCGCAATATGCCGCCCTCAAGGCACGTGGGGGGAAGAAAGTCGTGGAGGATGTTGGGGAGGGCGAGCCGGCACGGCCGAGGGGGAAGACGAACTCCAAGAAGGAGGACAAGCGAGATGCGGCCACCAACGCCTTGATCGCAAGCGTGGACGGCATGATTAATAAGAAGGACTCAAGGGAGGAGGAGCGCCGGCGTTTCAAGGCAGAGCAAATGGATGCTTTCATGGAGATCCAAAGGAGGAGGCTTGATCTTGACGCCGAGAAGCAAGCCAAGATGTTCGAGCTCGAGGCGGAGAAGCAAGCCAAGATGCTAAAGATCGAGGCCGCCAACGCCAAGACAAAGGCGCAAGAGGTGGCTCTTGCAAGCATGATGACCGGGGTGGAGATCATGAAGGTGGATCTCAACACCGTGTCGCCAAGGAAGAGGCCGTGGTTCGAGAAGATGCAGGCCGACATGCTCAAGTTCGACGACGAGTGATCTATGGCGGCGAGGGCCACCTTTTTTGTATGCCGGCAGGTGTGCCGGCATGACCACGGGAGCCGCGATGGCGTGGTCGAACTCAAGTCCCACCCTTTTTTGTGTGCTGGCATGTGTGCCGGCCGGCTGGCGAGTGCGCCAGCATGAACTGTGGTATTTTCTGAAGCCCGCATTGTATGCCGGCGCTGGCATGGTGCCGACATGAGACATGGCTGCTGGCATGATCGGCCGCGGGCCTTTTTAATTTAAAAGTTGAATGCGGACATGAAATGGGTCGGCGCGTTGGGCGCACTGCCGACCCAAATGCAAAACTGGGCGGACGCCGGGCGGGCGGCCGACCCAAACGGACAAAAAGCGGACAAATGCGCCGTCCGTTTGGGTCGCCCCATTGGAGTTGCTCTAAGGCCAACTCCAACGCACGCCCCCGGGCCGGCCGTGTCCGTTTGAGGTAAACGGACAGAACAGGCGGCGCAATGCGCGGGAGTAAACGGACCAATGTCCTTCCTGGCCCAATTACGGGGCATGTTTACGGCCAAACGGATACGCACGGACGGCGAGTGGCGTGGGCCCATGTCCTTCCTTGGCCCACCCGTCGGAGACACATGCGCCCCTTTTTCTATTCTCCTTCACCCCTCTCTAGCTGCACCCCCCTGCCCCACTCCCCTCTCGTCCCAAGCCGCCGCCGCCGCCTTTTTTTCCGGCTGTGCACTGTCCAGCACGCCCGCGAGCCCCGCCTCCTCCCCTTGTCGGCTCGTCGCAGCCCCTGTTCCCTCGACGCCCTGAGCTATCCAACCCCGGAAGCTTGATTTCAGCGCATCCGGCGGTCGGATTTGGAGCGGATCCGGCCGAATTTGAGCTCACCCCGACTGCCGGAGGCCGCGCCGTGCCATGGACTGGCCGGGTACCGGACCGCACAGCCCCAGCAACACCCCCAAGCCGCATGCAGGTATTGGCTCCGCCTCTAGCCGCTCGGATCTACCCCGTCACTGGTTCGCCGGCAAATACACCAAGGGCCGTTGGCCGGGCTCGGTGCTGGCCCAAAGGCTCATCGGCGCAACATTGCCGCTCATAAAAAGTGCATCGACTGTCCACGAAAGGTCGTGCACCACGTGTCTACAACGCCGGAACATCCCAGATGGGTGTTCGTCAAGTGCAAAAACGATGGGGTATGTGCTAGTTTAGCTTCCGTTGTACTCCCGGATTCGGCGCGTTTTTGCTTACACTCAAATATTTATTGTGTAGGATGGATGCAACTTTGGGAAGAAGAATACATCGATCTACTGATAGAGCGAAATTTGATAGTGTCCATGCACTTGTTGCTAGAATAGAGTCTAGAGATGAGACTAGATGCGAAGAAGCAACATCTACTTCTTTAGAGCATCTCCGGCCGTTGATCCCCCAGGCGGCGCTTTTACGCGCCCCCTGGGGGCGAGCCGGCGCAAAAAATGGGCGTGGGGGCGAGCGGGTTCCCAGCCGCTCGCCCCAGGGTCGCCCCAGACGCGTTTTTTTAATTTTAAAAAATCAGAATTCAGTAAAATTCGGCAAACTAGACATTCATATTCAACATGTTCGGTGTTTACATAAATTATAAAAAAAACATCTATGGGGCGAAGAAGTCGATCAGCCGTGCCCAGTCGCCGCCGTCCTCGTCGGAGTCGTCGGCCTTCTCCTTCTTGATGGCGCGGCCACCCCTGCTGGACCCCTCCCCGGCGTCTCCATGGCGGACCGGTGGTGGTGGCGCGTCGTCGTCGTCGCTGTCCTCGAGGACGACGATGCCTCCCTCGTCCCGGTCACGGCGACGAGCTTCGAACCGCGCGAAGGCGGCGTACTAGCGCTCCTTCTCCGTCTGCAGCCAGTCGTCGCGTGCCCATTTGAGGGCCGCTTCGTCGTCGAGCGCCTCCTCCTTGACGCCGCCGGGGAGGCGTGTGTACGCGGGGCAGGGAGCGAGGCGTCGCCGCGCCGCCCGTGAAGAGCCGCTCCGTGAGGAATCACTGGAAGGCTGACCGGCGGCAGCCTTGGCATTGATTCCCCGCGGAAAACTGAGGCGTCGTGAGGACGACGAGGCGAGTCTCGCTGACTTGGCGGGCCCGCGGCTCTTTCGCGCCAAAAACGATTCGCCCGGCGCCCCCGAGCGCCCCCCAGCGTGCCGGGTTCGGCCTGGGTCCGCCGGCGCCAATTTCGGCCCGAGCCGGAGAAAAAAGGGCCTTTGAGGGCGCGACTGGGCAGCGCCGGCGGCCAAAAAATAGCCTGGGGGGCCTTGTTGGGGGCACAGCTGGAGATGCTCTTAGACTCGAAGAAGAAAGAAGCATGCAAGATTGAGACTCCGCAGATCAACGATGAAGACATCGAGAAAGCAGTAATCCAACTTGCATGAGCAGTTATGAAAGTTGGATATCTTTTAAAATGTCTTCTTGTGGTTCTTGTTTTTTTTTACTATTCTAGTCAAGATTTGATGATGTATTCCAATGTATCGAAAAAATCAATAATGAAAATAATAAGAAATAAGTTGCAAAAATGCATGCAGACAAGATGCGGTCGCGCGTTTGGACACACGGCCGGCGCATTCATAAATTCGGACGAACGCGGCTGCATTGCCATCCACAAACGGACAAAAACGGACGTCCATTTAGGGTTGTGTGCTTGAGTTGGCTTGACAGCCGTCCAGAAGGGAGGCGCGGCGAGTCAATTCAATTCAGTGCGTCGCCGTCGCATACCGTGCCTTGCGCCGCAGGAAAGGAACCCAACCGAACGCATCACAGGAAGAAGAAAAAAACGAGCGTGCCACGCCCGCATACATACGTCATCACGACGGGCCAGTACTCTCAAGAGTTCGTCCCCGTCTTGTCTGCCTTGTGCTATTCTATAAAAAAATAAACAAGGCTGGATTCTCCAGCAAGAAATCTCAAGTGGAGTTGAAAACGCTATACTACTGTATTATGTTACTACGAAACACCGTAAAGATGATAGGAGGGCACCAAATCTGTTGCGTCATTCATATGTAAAAACCCCAAAATGAACAGATGGATCTCAACTAAAACATCACACGACGTCGCCTGATTTAGGGGCGACCCTAGTGTAGCTGCACGGTAGAGCGCACGCCAGATGACAGAAAACTTATGGTTATTCATCGCTGTAATAACTAGTCAACAAAAATATGGCGTCGCCGATTTTATTCCAGCCGAGGGCCGGTGCAGGGCTACGGCTTGAAACTTTGGAATGAACCACAGAGGTCCGTCCAGGTGCCAACTGATGAACGATCACTTGGAGAGGAACTTCCGGCTGACCGACTCGTAGCTCGGGACGTGGATAACTGCAACAAGAACATTCAAGTTAGTCAGCGCAGCTCCTAGAGCACCACGCCGGCCGTTAACTTGTACTGTAGTATCGAACATACCGTCGCCCCATGATGCCAATGTAAGCGGTGAAGAGATTATCTTCTGTGCAACCGTAGAGATGTCGTTCAGGGTGGTCGCCTCAACGGCTCTCACGAAGTACTCAACAGGCTTCCTGTAAGTTTGGCGATGCACATTGGTCAAAAGACGAACAATGGTTCAGAAGAAATGCTGTACCAAAACCGACACCGCTGCAGGCATCATCACGTCATAAGATGGCTGGATTCTTTCTAATGTTGTGTGCTTTAACTGTTTTAGGCAGCACTGAATGGTCAATTGGCACCTACAAGAAAACTATGGCTATACAGACTTGTTTGGCAAGCAAAGTAATCCTACTTGACATAATAAAAAACTATCTACTAGAACCACGGCGATACTAAAAAGATCAATATGATCTTTCATAGTTCATGACATCGTCACTGGAAACTACAAGGCTGGCAGAATATAGGAGGCACAGAGGTGACAAGGACAACTCTAGTCGCAGCTTGGTTGAAAGCAAAGAAAAAGATAAGAGGAAAAAAAATCTCTTAAAGGAGTCTAGATGGACCATTTAAAGTAGTCGGTGACAACAATTTAGTTTTGGTTTACACTGTTCAACAAGACACACATTGCATACATATGGTATGGAAGATACGATATTTAATTCGTAATACAGGGATTTGTGGAAAATGTACTACGATACTCTTATACACGTACCTTTGCCCATAAGTCAGAACCTGTCTTCCAATATCTTCAGATGCCACAATCTGTATGAAAGGAAAAGTAGTGTGGAGAGCATTTTAGGAAAGCAAGTCATAAAATTGGGATTTGATCAGGAGAAACAGCAGCATACTCTTGATTCCAAGTTCATCAGAACTGCAGCCTTGGTAGCCTCTTTAGCACGATCAAGCTGTTCTTGAGTAACTATATGAGGTAAAAGACCGGGGACAAAAAGATGTAACTTATTATGGTCAATCTAATCTGGAAGCAGATGGTCTTGAGATGAAAAACAACAAGGAACCTTTTCCAGGGGTTGCAACTTCAAGGAGTTCCCCTGCTGCCAAATCCACGGCCGTTGATGCAAAATCTGGGCTCTGTTAGAATGATAACATGAGATGTCAAAGCCAAGGAGGGCACATAACAAGAGTACAATAACTGTAGAAGCTTAAGTAGACTATGTCAGTGACGAAGCTACGCCTAGACTGTGATGTCAAGCGACATCACAGGAAAAAAAAATAGCAAGCAAAACCCAGCTATAAATTGTACTGTATATGTGTACACAAATACTATATACATGTACTTGTTTGAGCTTTTGACATCATTAGGTTCAACTGCTAGCACCGCCACATGACTATGTGTTCAGCCTATGACTCGTATTTCAAGTTCAGGACGGGGAGGATTTAAAATAAAGGACTGGGACCGGGTAACTGACTGAATTAGACAGCATTTAACCACCAGCTCGCCTAGAAAATCTTAGACCACGAGGCATGGATATAGACATATAGCTGACTAGTAATTATAATCTAACAAACTACTACATCATTGTTTCCCATAGTGATTTGTTACACCATATAGGACATATTTTTGTTCTTAAACAGATAAATATATGCCTATCTTCCTAATTTTTCCATACTCAAGTTTAATACTTAGTTGTATGAAGCATAGTTCACCTAGCCTGCAAATAAAAATGTAATGATTGGACAAATTTCGTAATTATAAAACACCCATCTTGTGCCATCAGGTAATACGCATGCACAAATAAAACAACTGCTCAGAAAAGGGAAAGAGAGTATCTGAGTTGCATAAGAAAATTATATTGAGAACACACAAAAATCTGAAGTTATACTATCCATTATCAACAAGAACTTCTTGATTGTGTTTATTGCATTAATTTAGAAGGATAACCACATTAGAAGTCATGCTCTATGAGAGGCTTACAGTGGCTGCATGAATTCCAAAAAGACCTGAATCATTGTAGATACTGTTGAAAGCAGAGAATGACTCGATCTGGTCATACTTGTTCAAGACACGGAGATCTGTAGGTAGAGGAGTATAGCTCATGTTAGTTCACTTACAGAAGTATGCATGTGTATGGTCATGAGACAAGTACGAAAACATTGATTTAAGCAGCAGCATACACAATCGAGAATGCATTCCCTTCCCAGGGCCACCAACAGAGAAAGACCCCCCTCCTCCCATGAGCATCTACAAACAGGTTGATTTATCTTATCTTTCAGCAGCAATTATATGAAAAATAGGTTTGCGCATTAGATAATATATAAAGCAAACCCAACAAGCCAAAAAAACAACATAAGTTAGTCCTAAATAATTACACCACTTTAAGATTAGTTACGCACCTGAAGCACAGTCACAATCATTGCAGTTTTCTCTTGGCGCCAGCCACCTGGCACCTCAAAAGCAAGTGCAATGTGCGTATTCTGATCACAGGAAATTCAACCTTAAGCATAAGAAAAGTAACAGTGCATATGCCTCAAGAATAATGCTGCAAATCAGCCAACAACTCACTGGAGAATCTGCTTGGCAACGATAGTCCCCTCCCACATACACCGATTTTGGCTCTTCATGACGTTTCACACCAGGAAGGTCTGAGAGCAGTGGTTCCGCAATCGAAACCAACTCATCATGTTCAAGTCCTGATGCTGCAAGAACCATCCTGGGAGCAGTGTAATTTTCCTACATTTATTTGACAAGTAAAATTGTCAAAGGGGGTAATTTCTCACTCAAGCATGGGAAACAAATCGCTGAATCTTACATGAATGAATTCCTCCAGGGTACTAATATCCAATCTCCTTATAGCAGATTCTGTAGCCATCAGAGGTTTCGCCAGTGCCCCAGAATACCCAGCCGAATGAAGTGCCTCCAAAAGCAGACCTTGTGGATTACTAGACACTTCAGATATTTCAGACTTTATCTTCTGGAGCTGTAGAAGAAGAAATACAGACCATGGTAAGTAAAAGGCAGGAAAAATATTTGTAAGTTTTAATCAAAATGACCAAGTACCTGCTCTTTGACCTCCCACTCTAAGAATGCTGGATTCCTCACACTGTCAACGAGAACTTCAACCATCTCTGGTGCATAACTCTTCAGTGCGTCATAGGTATAGCTCATTTGTTCACGAGAAGCAGATGCAGAGACATTTCCTCCGATGGCTTCCACCTCACGAACTAGCCGCAAGTGACTCCGATTTGCTGTGCTCCTGAAGGCCATTCTCTCTAATAGATGCGATGCTCCAGATGAAGCAGGTGTTTCATAAATAGAACCACAGTCAATGTACAAACCCACTGATGCAGCCGCGCCCTGAAATAAGTCCTTAGGAAAAATACTGGCATGGACAGAATGAAAATACTGTGACATCAATGAGCATCAAGCAATACCGGTGATGTCTCAGATGCAATCTTGATGCCATTTGGAAGAGTAGTGATTTTTGTCTTGGATTGCTCAACAAAATCTGGTAGGGGTGGAGGAATTGTAATGCCTGGGAGCGGAACATCAAGAGGGGGTAGTTGGCTTGAGCCTCCGCCAAGAAGCCAGCTAAACAGACCACCTGAAGATTGCTTCACTACACTTGTGCTAGCAAACCTACTAGCACCATGATTCTGAAAGTCAGAAAAAAAAAGTGTCCTCAAGATGTAGAATATGTCAATAATAATTAATTTAGAGTAAAACAACTCAAATGATGGGCAAACTTAGATGACAAGTACTGCAATGAATATGACAACGGCCGAGGCTGAATTTCATCCCGAGTACATTTATAATATTGGGAAGAAAATAACTATTATAGTTAAGTAAGGTTCAGACAGAAGGACAATGTGATCACAGCTGTAGATCCAGATATTTGACCCTCTACAATCAGAAACAAGAGGGGAGCACCATTGCCAGTTCCTCTCCCTCTTCTCTGGTGCTCCTCATATGTGTTGAGTGGGTAGACTACCCACTGATTTCCCAAAGTGCTTTTAGATTTCTCAACGGTCGTCTGGTTTTCTTTGCTGCTCATATTTTCTACTCCCTCCATTCACTTTTATAAGTCGTTTCATCCAACTGAAAATGGGCTGCTTTGCATGTTGTCTGAAATGTCTTCAACGCCTTATAAAAGTGAACAGAGGGAGTAGTTATTTGTAATCTCTGGTGAATTCTTCAGGAACTATTCTTTTACCACAATGAGTTTTGTTGGTCCGATTTACAGGAATACAGAACGACTGTTAAAACACCTAGACCTGAAACCGACACCGGACTGAGTGGTTACAGGATGCAAAGGGCATGTTTGGTTCAAGGCTAACTTAGACACACATAACCTTAGGCAATGTGTGGCTCCCTAATCTTAGGTGATGTGTGGCTTACGATGAAAGTATGGCTAACAAAATTGGAGCCACAAGTGTGGCAAAAGTTGACAAAAGATTGTATTTATGAGAAATAAGCCATATATAGGTAGTAAAGTGTGGCAAGCCACCACTGTGGCAAAAACCGAACACACACCTAAAAAAATTGTAGCGTGCCTAAGGTTAGGAGTGCCAAGTTGTGGCTGGGAACCAAACAACCCTTAAATCACCAACGGTTTTCTTCTGACGAGCAATACCACTAACGAGGCTAAGTCCTACACATCAATAGAGATCATAGACAATGCTCTTTCCATTGTCGTTGATCACAATGAAGCCACTGTTGCAAGGTATGTGATCAATGGTGAGGAAGAAAGAGAAATCCAGCACATTAATCGACTCATGTGACACCTGACATCATGCTGTTGGTTGACCACACAACTTACTCTTACATGTCACCAAGCAATCTATAGACCATGTCGAATCCTATACTTTGCACATACAACAAACAACCGCTGCACCGACAATTGAGAGAAAGCAGTCTACAGCAAGCCTAGCGAAATCATAAAATGAATCAGCTCATCCTGTCAGCATTTACAATCGTAGGAGGAGAGTCGACATTTCAGCTCCCAGCACCTGTGCCTACACTGTTGTGCTTCCAGCATAAAAAAAACTGTCCCATCTGCACATTTTGCTCACAACAACACACAGCACACACTACACGGCATGGGGATGCAAAATTACCGTGTCCATCTGCTATACGAAATCTGCAATAACAGTACTGAATCGGCAAATCGACCCGCTTGAGCAGTTCCGCTCTAACCTAAGTCCGCCCACATGGAGCGGATCGAGACACGCAACGGAGCCGCGGGAGGACGGCGGGGGGAGGGGAGGGGGGGTCGAACCTTGAGAGAGCGGAGATGGCTCCCAGCGGCGCGATACATGGTCGCCTGCGAGCCGAGATCCCGGGGAAGCGGAGGCGGCGAGGACGGTGGAGGGGGGAGAGGAGCCGCCGCCGGTGAGGGGTTGATGCGAGGGCAAGACACTCCGCGGCGCGTCGTGTAAAGGCTAGCGGGCGGCCTGGATCCGCTTCGGGCGCTGCCTTCTGGGCTGCTCCCGGGCCGCAGAAGGGCCGGGAGGGTTTTCATTCGGCCCACGGCTTGCGTCCCGCCGAGTGAAAAATCCGGCGCGAAATTCCGTTGGAGATTCCAACGGCTGCGGCTGGTCAGCGTCGTAGGGGCCGCCAAACGTGTGGCGGGTCTGACGTCTTTGGGCGAGCTGTAGAAGGTAGTCGACCACACGAGAGCCACTCGCGTTTGGCGACCAAACGGAATCACCGAATCGCCCGTATTAAACGCCGTTTAGAGGAACTCCAACAAGCACTGTCCGCGTGCGTCCATTTGAATCGAACGGACACAAATCACGGTCCGTCATTTTTTGTCCGTGCGTGACTCATTTCAGACCCAATTTTGATGTAGATACGCGTGTGACGCCCGCCTTTGCCCTTTCCCTAGCCCGCCAGTCGGTGGCACATCCACCCTCATTTCCCTCCCTTTTTTGAAACCCTCACGCCCACTCGCCATGGCCGACGCACGAAACCCCGTTGTCACCACCGTCGACAAGACCTAGGCCATCCGCAAAAAGGCATCGCAACCCAAGAAGGAGCTGACGAACGCGCAGCGGGCCGTTCAGTCGGCCAAAAAGGCTAGCTGGAGGAAAGTGCAGGCCAACAAGCTGGAAGCCGCCTGTTGACACACGAACACGTCACGTGTACCCTCGACGCCGGGGGTGATGCACCGCAGCTCACGTCGAAGGAGACCCGACCGACATCACGATACGCAAGACAGACGATGGACGCTTTTGCAGACCCAAAACCCCACACCCCCGGGAGGGACCCCGTCAGGGAGTGCGGCGGCTATGGGCTGCCCTAGGTCGATTCGCTCGCTCCTAGAGCCTCGGGATTCGCAGCTCTCAAATTCGAGGAACATCGAATAACGAGAGAGAAAAACGGTGGAGAGATGAAACATAGATGAAAAATAGTATATTGATTTGTTTGATTGTGTGTTGTTCAATCGGCCGTCACCCCTTAGGTATATAAGAGGGGGCTGGACTTTTCGTGCAAGGAAAAGGCTTGGATTCACGTCCAAAACCCTAGTCAAATTCGGATTGGTTTTGTCTGAACTTTCCAAAACTGTTCGGTCTAAAATTGGCTGCATACTGTGAGTCTTTTTTTAGGTGGTAAACGACCTCGGATGGAAACGAGCCCAAAAGCAATCTTGACCGTTTCGACGAGACGAACAACTTTCATGTTGAACGTTTTTTCATCCGAGGTCATCTCGAAGGTCAAATCGCTCGTGCAAGACAGCTAATTATTCACGCAGCACATCACACATACCCACATATGTGTCTGGTTCCGGGCGTCATATTTTTGCTCACTGGAGGGTCGCGCTGTGCGGGCTCTAAATTTTGCATATGACCTCGGATTGAGACGATCTTTATATCAAAATCGATCGTTTCGACGAGACGAAGACAATTCATGTAGATCAGTTTTCAATATGGGGCAGTCTTGGGGGTGTAATCAGCCGAAAAGTGTTCTGGGTACAAAATCTTAGTACTTCGAACACAACTTCGGCCTTAGAGATGAGATTGGATGGCTATGACCCAAATATCAAAGTTTCTCCTTTTGATGATACGAAACTTTCTCACTTTGAGAACTTTTTCATTTGAGGCCATCTTTATTGCGTTTTGTATCGTGCTAAAATCGGGTGTCAACACATGCCCCCCTGTTTTCTGGCAGAGCTTACGTGCCATAAAATACTTTGCCTCGGGTATTGTTTAAGCACGATGTCAACACTCCATCGGCTGTGTATGCTGAGGACGATAATTGTTATCGGCCATATGCTCGGGCTTGTTGCTGCTTGAGTAGAACTTCTTCGGATGACAGTCGTCTGAGAACAACCATTGGATGTCACAAAGGCCTCCACACAAATTTCTCATGTCAATTCTAACCTTACTTTGTCCAGGTACTCCTTGGAGATATTAGAACCGCTCGACGATACATCGCCAAGCCATCTTGCCGAGCAATTATAACCATGCACCTCAAAGGAATACCGACAACTGTTCGGTGACTCAACTCATTGTTGACCAAAGTACACCATCAAGCCCCCGCCGAACATCGTCTGTCTCCTAACATGGATCCTGCAGATAACTATCATCATGAGTCAGAGCTTTTATGCACTAAACCCTTGATCAGTGGCCGAATAAATAATTAAGTCGGCCTCGCTGGTATTGGCAAACACCGAGCATCGGCTATAGGAGTACAAGATAAACATGATGAACACCGTTAACCAGATGCCCTATTTTGCCAATACAATGAACTCTCAGGGCGATATGAAAATATAGGCCATGCATTCTCATCTCAAAGGAGCTTGAAAATCCGTCCACCAAAGTGTGAATAGCCGAAATAAATCAGATATTTCAGCTGGGGATATATTGTTGGGCACAAACTCTGATGTGACGGTTGCAGAACATGGATGATGCGCCGTTTGGAGTCTCATATAGTGACATTAAAATCGTTGTTTTCGCCTACCGGCTTCACGCTTGTCCTCCCTTACTCCTGCTGGCTTCACAACAGGAGCTGGCACATCATTCTCGCCTTGACGGCTTCCCTTGGGGACCCATGCCATATTCCTCTTCTCCAACTCTTTGGCCCTGAGCCGCTTCAGCTTTCTTTCTTGCCAATGTGATAAGCCGAGTGAGCATCCCGGCTATGATTTTGTTTTGTGCACTAGCAACTCTTTCCTGACCTTTGGCACTTCCGGCTTGGCCTGTCCAGACTCGATGATTGGGTCCTTGAAAGTTACCCGCTTCACTTCCTTTCCCTTAGTAGCCAACGTAGACCCGGCTGGCTTTTTGTCGTCCGGAGTCGGATCTGAAACAGCACACTTGCGGCCATCCTTTTTTACTCGGTACACTTGCTTGACCACGTCCATCTTCTTTGCTGACCCCCAGACCGATTCTTTTTGGTTGAGTCGGTCTTTCACATGTGGTTGTTGAACAAATGATGATCCTCTCGGAGCTGCATAATTTTGGTGATGTGGTTTAGAATATGATGGATGGTGTGCCCTTGATTTATACTTGTTCCATGATTGATCTGAATAATAGACAACATGGGGAGGTATCCATGACATCGGCATTGGTGGCCCAAAAGGAGGATATGGAGTCTGTTTGCTCAACTTCTTCCTTCGCCAATCCCAGTCCTCAAATTTATGCCTTAGGGGTGACTTCGATGCTTTTGTTTCACTCGGCCGATAAGCACTCTTTGATATTTTTCTAATAACTGCGCGAAAGTGACTTTCGGCTTTTTACCTTTGTGCTTACCATTGCATTTGCTTTCTTTAACTGTGCGTGCATCGGTCTTTGAATTTTCTTGTTGCCCCCCAGTGCTAGATGTCACCATTGTAGCTTTGATGGAATTCCCATCTTCAAGATTGTTGTTGATGCACTTTTTAACCATATCCTTGCTCGAAGACTTGACCCCATCATCATTGGTGTGTACTTGTTGACCTTTAGGTGAATCGGCTTGAGATAGCCGAGTCAACATTTGATCGCCATCAAAACCAATCTGATCCGACTGGTCATATGATCGTGCCTCAACAAACTTCAATCGTCTCGATTGTGCGGCTTGATGAATCACGTTGTTGTCTCCAAACAAACATTGCATTTGTTCTTGTCCTGATGGCTCGACATCATGATCAATTATAATAGGATTAGTCGATGATGCACCAACGATGTGATCAACTATGCCCGGACTGAAGGTACACTGCTCGTCCATTAGCTGATATTGTGATACTAGCTCTGAAACAAAACAACCGAGCAGTGCTGGCTTAGCGTCATCCGACTCGGCTATGCATTGATTTTCATCCTCTTTTCCTGATGCTTTTGAATCGGCTTCGAAGGACTTTGGACCTGGCTTCACGTTTCTGCAACCAAAATAATTACAGAATATACGTCTCATCCGAGACCAAATGTTAGCCAGGCATGAAACAAACAAAGTTGTCCATATGAATACAAAGTTCAGTTGGCATGACAGGAACAACTTTGGTTTTGATAAGTTGCACTCTTAGCCTCTATGAATGATAATATGTGTTGACTATCATGATTAGTGACAAGATCATTCCTAACAAATAGATTACTCATTTTCAATTGGTCTTTCAAAATTAATTAGAATCTTACTAACAGGTGCATCAACAATATGATTTTGACCGAATCGAAAATTGAGTAAACTATCTGCTAGGTGTACCTTTTTGAAGACGTTGGAAGGAGAAGATGGTTGCACCACTGGAACAATACATTGCTCCACTTCTGAATAATTCTCCAACACCTCTTCCTCTTTTTCTGGATCTGGTGCCTCATCACTCGGATTGCCCGAGTATATTTCACTCGAATTGCCCGAGTATATTTCAGTCGGATTGCCCGAGTGGATTTCACTCGGACGCTCTTTGTCAGTTGAACTTTGCTCGGCCGCATTTTCTTAGTCTTGATGTTCATCGTTAACTGAACTGTGTTCAGCCATATTACTTTGTTCTTGATGCTCATCAATATCTTTAGCACGAAACTCATAGGGTAGCATGTAAGCTCCCTTACATCTAGAAAAATCGAGCACAACCAATTTGTTGCGTTTGTCGTTCCTTTGCTCAGCCAAGCTTGCATCTTCTATTTTGGTACACGCGGCAATAGTTGGCTTGATGCACTCGGCTTTAGCCGGTGATGCACTCGTCTGGAACGATGCACTCGGCTGGCATGATGCAACGCACTCGGCCTTAAACATCCCGGTGCTCAATCCGGTTTCAACCGAATCCACCGTATTAGCCGAGTGAATCCTTTTTTGCTGGTTTGCTTGCAAAGCTTCTTTTTTATCTTGCCTCAAAAGTGTAGAAGGGCCAACATGGTTGCTACATGGAGGAAGGCACTTGACGTATTCTTGCAAATATCCCTCTCCACGCTTCTTCTTGAGTGCTTCGTAGGCCTGTCGATATTCTACTGGTAATTCCTCAAGGGTAGGTGTAGTAAATTCGTTGACTCTATTCCCTGTGAGCTTTGGCTTGATCTTGTCCACTTGGGCCAGATATTTTTCTTTAGACTCAGCCCTACTTGGATTCGCTTGCCCCCCAATATTTTTACGATCTTTCGGCAATGAATTGATGTTGCCGAAAATTTGCGATTCTATAGGGGGTGTATAACATGCTGCAATGATAGGTTAAGACATGTGCACTGTTGTTGAATATTTTCTCACGCCAATTTGATCAATCGGCAACACTTCGTCTTCTTTCAAAACCCTAGCTCTTATTGCCTCATAATCAGGAACCAATCCCTTTTCGTGCTGCTCAAGGCAAATAGCACTAATCTTCTTATTTTGGGCTAAACTTTTTTAATGCAGCCAGAGCCACCTCATCTCCTGCAATATTAGGCACATATGCTCCTGCAGAATCTCCATTCACTCGGCCAAGGTGATCCGAGTCATGAATATGTGACGCCCGGATAATTAGGCTACAGTGAACCTCTACAAATGATGCCACGTCACCTCGATTACTGTTGATAATCTCGCGTTAGTTCGAAAACGGTTCGAATTCAAATTCAAAATTAAGCAAACAATAAAAGTTTTCAAATATTAAAACTAAAATGTTCGGATCGTGCCAGATAATACATAGGTGATTATGACGGTGAAACCAAACTTTTATGAAATTCTTAACTGCACTAAAATGATTTAAATAGTAGCAAACCTAATTATTTAAATGCCTTTACTAATTAATAAATTATCAAACTAAATTATCTGGGGACTAGACTTTTTGTGACAGTGGACTAAACTGAAATACTAAATTAGATGCTAAGTATGTATTTTACAAAAACTAAAATAATAGGAAACAAATATAAAACAGTAAAGCAAAATTACAAAAATAAAAAGAAAAAAAATAAAATAAAAGGAAAACAACTTTACCCCCCCCTCCGACTGGGCCTTGGCCCAGTTGGCCATGTGGCCGAGTGGCCTGCCGGCTCACCCCCTGGCCTACTTAGGCCACCCCCACTCCCGAAACCCTAATCCACCCACTACCCCACTCCCCCCTCTCTCCCCTGTTCCCGTCTGGATCGGATCGGGCACCAAGGCCAACCCCGACGCTCGCCCCTGCGTCCCCGTCACCGATCCCGCCACCTCGCTGACCGCCGACGCCCGTCGCCTCCCCGACCCAGAGGCGGCGCCCCGCCACCTCGACGTCGTCGACCAGGGCCTCGTCGCCCCGT
>NC_057796.1:436353330-436374083 GCF_018294505.1 Triticum aestivum | reverse complement strand
CGTCGTGCCCCTGCTCCGCCTCTGACCTCGCCGGCTGCGCCTGCCGCGGCTCCCGCTGCGCTCCGGCCGCGCGCCCCGCTCCACTACTGCTTGCGTCTGCTCCAGCGCTCGCCCTTGACGTCTCCGCCCGCGCCTGCCCCGTCCGGCCTCCTGACGCGGCCTCCCCCTCACCGCCGCCGCCCTGGAGCCCCCTTGCTCGCCGTGGCCAACACCCCCGCCGGCCCCGCATCGCTATGCCACCGTGCTCGCCGTGCTCCGGTGACCTCGCCCCGTCGCCCTCGGTTGGGCTCGGCCCCGAACGGGTGGCTCACGCCACCGCTAACCCAATGCCCACAAGGCCCCTCTGGGTCACAGACATGTGGGGCCCAGCCCACAGAACGTTTAAAAAAATGGTAATTCAAAAAATGAATAATAATTTAATTAGTTAATTAATTATTCAATTAAAGAATTAATTAACTTAATTAATTTTGATTAATTAAACTAAACAACTAATTAATCATGATTAGTTAGTCTAGTCAATGACGAACGAGACCCACACGTCAGTTTGAGCAGTCAACACCCCAGTTGACTGCTGACATCATGCTGACGTCAGCATGCACTGTTCTGGATAATGTTAAATTAAGTTAATTAAATAAATTCTAAAAATGATTTAAAACTTTAGAAAATCATATAAAATAAACCGTAGCTCAAATGAAAATACTTTCTACATGAAAGTTGCTCAGAACGACGAGACCAATCCGGATACGCAGCCCGTTCGTCTGCCACACACCCCTAGCATATCGAACACGCAACTTTCCCCCTCCGGTACATCTGTCCGAAAACGCGAAACACCGGGGATACTTTCCCGGATGTTTCCCCCCTTCGCCGGTATCACCTCTTACCGCGTTAGGGCACACCTAACACCGCTGTTTGCTTTACCATGCATCGTTATGCATCTGTTTGCATTGTATTCATTGTTTCTTCCCCCTCTTCTCTCCGGTAGACTACGAGACCGACGCCGCTGCTGGTGCCCCGACCGACTACGCTGTTGACGAACCCTCCTTCTTGCCAGAGCAACCAGGCAAGCCCCCCCTTTGATCAACCTGATATCGCCTATTCCTTTTCTCTACTGCTTGCATTAGAGTAGTGTAGCATGTTACTGCTTTCCGTTTATCCTATCCTGATGCATAGCATGTCCTTGCTACTACTATTGTTACCTTTACCTACAATCCTAAATGCTTAGTATAGGATGCTAGTATTCCATCAGTGGCCCTACATTCTTGTCCGTCTGCCATGCTATACCATCGGGCCGTGATCACTTGGGAGGTGATCACGGGTTTATACTATATACTTTATACATGATACATGTGGCGACTAAAGTCGGGTCGACTCGTGGAGCACCCCCGAGTGATTCACGGATTGGGGGCTGAAAGGACCTTTGTCCCGACGGCCCTCTGGGTGGATCTTTATGGCGGAGCGATAGGGCAGGTTGAGACCGCCTAGGTGAGAGGTGGGCCTGGCCTGGTCGGTGTCCGCGGTTACATCAATTAACATGCTTAACGAGATCTTGGTATTTGATCTAAGTCTGGCCATTTGGTCTATACGCACTAACCAACTACGCGGGAACAGTTATGGGCACTCGACGTCGTGGTATCAGCCGAAGCCTTCGTGACATCAGCGACTGAGCGGCGCGCGCCGGGTTGGACCGCGTAACGTGACTTCCTTTGTAATGGAGGTTGCTAGGTCTGCTCTCCGGCCGCGTACGCAACGTGCAGGTGTGCAATGGGCGATGGGCCTAGACCCCTGCGCGCATAGGATTTAGACCGGCGTGCTGACCTCTCTGTTGTGCCTAGGTGGGGCTGCGGCGTGTTGATCTTCCGCGGCCGGGCATGACCCAGAAAAGTGTGTCCGGCCAAATGGGATCGAGCGTGTTGGGTTATGTGGTGCACCCCTGTAGGGAAGTTTATCTATTCAAATAGCTGTGCCCCTCGGTAAAAGGACGGCCCGGAGTTGTACCTTGACCTTATGACAACTAGAACTGGATACTTAAATAAAACACACCCTTCCAAGTGCCAGATATAACCCGGTGTGTAGGAGATATGCCCTAGAGGCAATAATAAATGATATTATTTATCTTCGAGTTCATAATTATGTTTATGTTCCATGCTATAACTGCAATGATTCTCGAGTCTGCAATATCCACGAGGCTTAGAGGAAGACTCATATGCACGTGTGGAATAATAAACGGTAAGAAGTATTCCTAGTCTGGCCTCTAAGGCTAGCTCAAGTGTTGCATGATGGTTCTGTTTTCCTGATCATGGGCATGTCTATGCCAGCAATTTTGAGGGCACAATGTTAAGAGAACATTTGTGTTGAATCGACCCGGATTGATGTTATGCTAAGAGATTCATTCGTCACAAGTTAATGGTGCATAACACAGAGATGGTTAACGTTTGCATGATTCCTTAGACCATGAGAGTATCGAGTTTCTTCATGCTTGCTTCATGAACTTTGGGGTTTGTTAAACGCCATCCGTAAATGGGTGGCTATTACGACGGCTTACGGGTTCATGGAAAAGTGTGTCAAGTAACTTGATAGCTCAAGATTGGGATTTGCTCCTCCGACGATGGAGAGATATTCTCGGGTCCTCTCCGTATTACGGTATCCATCATTGTCTGGCCAGACACAGTGTGATTTGATCACTGGGATGCCGGAACACGGAAACGAGAAAAGAGAACAGAACCGGTAACGAGGTAACTTGCATGGTGGACAAATTGTTCGTCCACGGGGATGCAACAAATCTCACATCGGGTGTTTGTGACATATTGCGAAGCAACAGGAATAGCTCACTGCAACTGGAGGTTCACTCGCATATTCATTCGTGTGGGTATAGGGGTCAATATGGGTGTCCATGGCTCCGATGTTAATCATTGATCGGAAGGGGTTCCGTGTCATGTCTATACTTCACCGAACCTATAGGGTCACACGCTTAAGGGTCATCTATCTGCTGAATACTAGACAGGGAGTCTGAGAGAAAATCATCGAAAAAGTTTCGGACACCGAAAAGTTTCGGACAGCGGAAAAGTTCCGCAGAGAGAGGTCACCGGATGAGTTTCGGTGAAACCGAAATAGTTGTTTCGGGGTATGCCATTAAGTCAAAATGGTTTCGGCACATGCCTGATAATTCTTGGAGGGTGCCAGAATCATTGTGGAAACTTTTTGGAATTTTCAGAAATAAAAACCGGAAATGTTCCGGAGCTGCAGGAACCGGTTCAGATGCTTTTTGCAGATGAAAATCACTAAATTGGAATTGTTCCGGAACACGTTGAAAATTATTATGGTGGGTACTGCAAATGTTCTAAGCCCACATAAATATTTTCAGTTCAAACTGACGCTGAAAAATGTTGTCGTGAATAGTGAAAGTGCTTTTTGGGATATTTTATGGAAAGCCACCTTTTGGGGCTTTGCCCAAAAGATCTAGGGATGACATGGATGGATTGGGAGGCCCTCATGGGGCCCCCTGAAGGGGTGTGGCCGGCCACACTTGGGGCTCCACCTTGGAGCCCCTCTTGTTCCTTGGTTTCACTCTTATGCCCTTGAGGAAGGACTTCATTCATGTGCATTTTGGGTTTTTGTGTTAAACTACCCTATCCCTTGGGATTTCCTATAAATAGAGGTGGAGGGGCAGCCCTCCACACTCACTCTTTCTCACATACAAGTGCCATGCATGATCTGACTTCTCTCTCCCTCCCAGCGAAATAGTTTCGTAGAACCGTAAGGCTGTCTGGGTTCCGGCAGGAACTAGTTCTGGACGGTGAAGCCCTGCCGGATAGATGACACCGTATGTGTGCAACTCTGTAGAGAGATCGTAGTTTCGGTCTTAGTTCATGAATGCCTCCCGAAGGGCTGTCCGTGTGACCGTCCAAGTTTCGAAGGTCCTCCCGAAGGGCTGTCCGAGTGACCGTTCGAGTTTCGAAGGTCCTCCCGAAGGGCTGTCCGCGACACCGTCTGGGGGGCTGTTCGACCGTCTCCCGGAGGGCTGTCTGAGGAGCAGATGAGGGTATACATCCTCGCGGTTGGGAGGTTGAAAATCCTAGCTGCGGGGATCTGCACCGCCGATCATCATCGACTCTACTTCCCGCTGCGCTACGAGTCAGTAACGAAAAAGATCAAACCATGTATGCAGTCTCCATATGGTCCTGGGCTGGTGCGTAGGTCGGAAATTTTTTGTTTTCTGTCACGTTACCCTACAGTGGCATCAAGAGCCGTGCTATGCGTAGATGCAGGTTTCGATCTAGAATACATGGAGATGTATGGGTATTGCATAATATAATTAGGTAGTAGATGAGATCTATTGCTGAAAATTATTTATGCGGGTGACAGATGAAATCTGTTACCCGAGGTTCTTGTTGCTTCCCTAGAATTTGCGTTTTCTCAATCTCGAGACAACATGGTGGAATTTGACAAAGTTCTGGCAATCCGTGATCCTGATTGATCATGGAAGTGCTATCAGTTCTTTGGGTTCTGCCGTAGTCAAAAGAAAGATAAAATTCGTAGATGAAAGGGCATTGCAGATATGATCTGCACGGGGGTCATGCGTATGACGAAGTTTAGTATGGGGTTCGAGATTTAATTATCTCGTGTTTCATACACCCCAAGATGTTAATCTAGCAACTTGAATAATCATACTTGATGATAAAACGTTGGTAGCTGCGGTTTAAGTCAAAACCTTAGAAGCCACGTAAAATAAAATTTTGCATAAACCGATTAGAGGCGTCTAACTTGGTTTTGCAGGATGTGCATGTGATGTGGTATAGCAATGCTCATATTCAATTTGATTATGTATGAGATGACTATATGATGTAATTAACATGACCCGCGTGTCATGATTCGGCATGATGGCTGGAGCCATATGATTGTCACTTTAATGACATGCGTGTCAACCTTAAGTAATGCACTTATTTTATTAGCTATAGAGATAGCAATATTATCTGGTGCATCGACAAGGTGGTGGCGATCTTTGCGAAGGTGAACACCGACGCGAATGCCGAAGATGAAGAAATGAAAGACTTCTCCGTCAGAAAGGGCTATACCATATCATGCTATTATGAATTGCCTGAGATGTTTATCCCTTATGATGCACCCTTCTTGATTGCGCGGTAGTCGCTTTTTATTAGGGTGATCTCTCACTTAAAATATCAAAGTAGTTAGTGTTCACCCAAGTGTAGCACCGTCTGAAATTTGTATCTTTTCGGGGTGCGCCATGTACACATGAGCACGAACGAATCGAGAGGAATGAGGCGGGTGAGGTCAGACCTCGCAGCAAGATCACTTGGTTGTCTTTGACGTTCAGGCAGGAGAGTCCTGAGCTCGGAACACGCCCATCGAAAGATGAACAAGAATCACATAGAGATGTGATCATCAAGTTGGCCTACCGATTGAAATTCGTGTCATCAGTGATGAACCCATCAATGGCATCGAATAGAAATATGGATCTTGAATCACTCTAAATCAATTATGAGAGATATTGATTTGAGTGGGAGCGCACTGTTGAATTAACATGTTTAATTGTTAGTGCAATTAATTATGAACACTGTCTAAGTGTTTCTTGCAAAATAGTTGTAGAATAATGGCTCGTGATTCCACTTTACCTGTTAAAATTGAATCGCTGTTAAATATCTGGTTAAAACTTTACGATTGGTAACGTAATATGAGGATTGTCCTCAAAAGTGCCGAGAAGGACTTTGTCCTATCGCATGCTTTCCGTATCCTCCCGCTAATGCTATGGATCATGTGACTCTCGTCCTTCGATCCAAAAGCTAGAATTCTGTTACGGTCAAGTGGAATATGTTTGCTTCCATGAAACCCAAACTTCGAAAGTTGGGATAGTTATATGATATTCATGGAACTGAAAATTATTTTCAGATACAAACAAAGCAATGTTTGTTTGCAAGTATTAGTAAAAGTGTTTACTATGCATTTGACTGTTGGGAAAGGGATCCAAAAGGACGCCTGTCATATAATGAAAGGTGAATAAAACAACAACTTAAAGAGAAAGGAAGTGTCCAAAGGGTGTTAGTATGACTTACACGCCTAGGAAGTCCGGGGCTAACGCCACTCTTAAGTTGGGTGCTTCTTTTGCGAGTAGGAGAAATACTAAAAGTTGAACTGTTAGAAGTATAAAGGCAGAAAGAAAGATGACTGGAATATCCAGCTCATGTATGAATGTCATACAAGTTTTTGATGTATAGTAGGCTGGTCAAAGATATAGTTCTTGGGAATTATGGTTAAACATGTTAATCACTAATTCTTGGGTATTGTGAGTTAATCACAAAGATACCCGCTCGATTGCATTCTGTTATGAATCAATGTAAGAGCTACTATGGCCTAAAAAGACTAGCCAGAAATGAGGTTAAGGTATACACAGGGAACATAGTAAATGTTACTATACCTTCCATCGGTGTATTGACGTTTGTATTTATTTTCATAATTCATTTAGAGTTTTACAAACTCTAGCCCATTGCATAAGGTATCTTGCAAGAAGGTTGTTCATAAGAGAACTTTTTATGTTCGATGTTATGAATAACACAAGGGCCATACTTTCATTATGAATGAGATGTATGTTATGAATATTGATAATAATACAATACCTCTTGGTTTACTTTCATAATTCATTTTAGAGTTTCATACACTCTAGCCCATTGCACAATGTTTGTTGCAAAAGAGTTGTTCATAAAAACAACAATTGTTGTTAAGTATTATGAATAACATGAAGGGCCATGCTTCCATCCAAGATGGGATGTATGTTATGAATATTGATGGTAATATGATACATCCATAACACTGACGCTAAATGTCGCAAGACTAAAAGAATACCACACAAGTGTGGCACTACATTTGGTCACATTGGAGAAACCCGCATGGAAAATTCCATTATGATGGATTTTGAAGTCTTTTTGATTTTGAATCATCTGATACTTGCAACTTTCCTCCAAAAAGTGAAGTGACTAAAATACCGTTCACAGGCCATAAGGAACGAACAACAAACTTATTAGTGATCATACATTTGATGTGTGTAGTCCGATAAGTGTTGTTAGTGGTGGATTTATTTATCTTCAGAAATGACTCAAGTAGATATATGGATATTTACTTGATGAGACATAAGTCTGGATCTTTTGAAATCATTCGAAAGGTTTTCAAAAATGAAGTAGAAGTTATTGTAACAAGAAAATTATGTTTCTGCAATTTGATTGCACAAAGGAATATTTGAGTTACATGTTTAGCGAATGTCTGATGAGTTGTGAAAGGGGTTTCATAACTTGCACCTCCCGGAACACCACTGCAAGTGGAAAGTCCGTGGAGATGTAATCAAACCATTTATGACATGGTAAGATCAAAGGTGACATAAATAAATTTGCCATTATCACTTTTGAAGAGTAATGCTTTAGAGACTGCGGCTTTTACACTGAAAAGAGCTCCATCAGGTCTGTTGAAATGACGGCATGGTATGGTACGCCCAACCATGTTATATCTTTTCTTAACATTTGGAATATGGGGCTTGTGTAAAAGGTTACAAACCTATTCCAAATCAGACAAGTGCTACTTTGTAGGTTATACCAAAATGTTGGGTATTCCTCCCTCACTATACCGAGGCAAATAGTTTTGCCGCGAAACGGTGTGCTTTTAAAGAGAATGGTTCTTTCAAAAAGGTGAGTGGGAGAATAGTGTAACTCGACGAGATAAACAGTATCTTCGTCATCAGATCAAAGGAAAGAGACCTTGGAAGTAATTCCAGAGTTTCCTACTGCGACTGATACGGAAGTCTCTACAATAAAATGTATGAACTTCGGTCGAACTTACAGCTGAACCACGTAGGCAAGGCTCGTGCAAACCTCTCAGGAGCGCAAACGAGATATTGTTGTTAGACAACATTATACCTACGATACACAAGGAAGCGTTGATGGGCCCTGACTCTGGAATTGGCTAAATGCCAATACAACCCGAGTTAGTTTCCATATAAGTGATTCAAGATTAAAACCTTGATACACCTTTCGGAAGACTTAGAGTCTAACGAATATTTATGGAACTTAAAACTGATACGGATAAAAATGGTTTATCCATAAAGCTCGACTTGTTGAAATAACAAGTTCAAAAGTTGACTACGATGAGGTTGTTTTCATCGTAGCGATGCTTAAAGTCGGTTCAGGTTGAACTAGCAATTAATACATATTTCAATCATGAGATATGAAACATGGATGACAATAGGATTTCCATCTGATGGAAATGAAACCAAGGACTTGCATGCGTTACAGTCCAAGGCATTTTGTCCATCCAGAGGATGCTAGTAAGGGTGCAAACTTCAGAGTTCCAGCGATGGACAGAAGAGAGCAAAATGGAGTTTGAATCTTCGTGCTTTGATGAAATGGTCAAAGGGTTCTGACTTCATCAATGGGTAACGAAGATGCTTGTAATTCAAGAAAGTAAGTGGGAGCATAATAATATTTCTAAAAACCTTGTGTGCTTGACACATTGTTAATTGGAAATCAATTTCTTGACACGAATTAGGACTTCATTTGAAAATAGTTTTTTGATGAAGTGCATAGGCTAATTAGCCTCAATATTAGGCATAATGATCTATGGAGATAGATTTACCTAATAGGGCTAAGCAATGAATACATATTGACAAGGTGCTAAAACCTTTTAGCATTTAAAACCGCCAAGGAGTGATTCTTGCCGGAGTCACATGGAAGAGTTTTTTTTGCAAGACTCGGTGTCGCAAAACACTGATGATCAAACTACATGATGCAGATTTCACACACTTTTGTGTTTGGATTAATCATGTATTCCATGGTATGTAAAACAACCAGATATGTCCGATACTCCCAAGGTGTTGCGAGTATGGATACTAAAGTGATCAAAGTACTAATCATGGGACAACAGTGAAAGATGTCATTGAGTACTAGAGTAAGTACTGATGATATGTTTTCTCGCAAGCGGAGATCATGAAGAGTTCGTTGTAAAATGTTACATCAATACAGTCTTCATCTTTTCTCCATGCGATTTTCGATTTAAGTTAAGGGTTTTGTGTAATACACAATATGGTGGCACGGTAGTTGGAAATTGTTCCCAACAGGATACTGTGGCGAATTCTATAACAAATGACTAAGTATGTTGACGCTTTAGAAGCGACAAACAAGATGTTGAATCATATTGTTCATTCATGAACTTAGTATGGTTCCAAGATGGCTTTTGTCAATGGGACACTACTGCAGGTAGTTTCTCCATAACTCAGTCTGAGGAATCCAGGTTCGACCTGTGATTCACATACATAAAAGCAAAGTCCGCACAAAATATGAATTTTGTGAAAGCGTGAAAATGCGAGGATATGCAGAGATAGACACGGAGCTGAAGTTGTCAGATCCGATGGACATCAGGCTATACCACATGCGAAGCAATTTTTACACCAGTATGCCATAGGTGTGAAGTGCATTAGCATTAACTGGATTATTGACTCTAGTGCAAGTGGGAGTCTGTAGGAGATATGCCCTAGAGGCAATAATAAATGATATTATTTATCTTCGAGTTCATAATTATGTTTATGTTCCATGCTATAACTGCAATGATTCTCGAGTCTGCAATATCAACGAGGCTCAGAGGAAGACTCATATGCACGTGTGGAATAATAAACGGTAAGAAGTATTCCTAGTCTGGCCTCTAAGACTAGCTCAAGTGTTGCATGATGGTTCTGTTTTCCTGATCATGGGCATGTCTATGCCAGCAATTTTGAGGGCACAATGTTAAGAGAACATTTGTGTTGAATCGACCCGGATTGATGTTATGCTAAGAGATTCATTCGTCACAAGTTAATGGTGCATAACACAGAGATGGTTAACGTTTGCATGATTCCTTAGACCATGAGAGTATCGAGTTTCTTCATGCTTGCTTCATGAACTTTGGGGTTTGTTAAACGTCATCCGTAAATGGGTGGCTATTACGACGGCTTACAGGTTCATGGAAAAGTGTGTCAAGTAACTTGATAGCTCAAGATTGGGATTTGCTCCTCCGACGATGGAGAGATATTCTCGGGCCCTCTCAGTATTACGGTATCCATCATCGTCTGGCCAGACACAGTGTGATTTGATCACTGGGATGCCGGAACACGGAAACGAGAAAAGAGAACAAAACCGGTAACGAGGTAACTTGCATGGTGGACAAATTGTTCGTCCACGGGGATGCAACAAATCTCACCTCGGGTGTTTGTGACATATTGCGAAGCAACATGAATAGCTCACTGCAACTGGAGGTTCACTCGCATATTCATTCGTGTGGGTATAGGGGTCAATATGGGTGTCCATGGCTCCGATGTGGATCATTGATCGGAAGGGGTTCCGGGTCATGTCTATACTTCACCGAACCTATAGGGTCACACGCTTAAGGGTCATCTATCTGCTGAATACTAGACAGGGAGTCTGAGAGAAAATCATCGAAAAAGTTTCGGACACCGAAAAGTTTCGGACAGCAGAAAAGTTCTGCAGAGAGAGGTCACCGGATGAATTTCGGTGAAACCGAAATAGTTGTTTCGGGGTATGCCATTAAGTCAAAATGGTTTCGGCACATGCCTGATAATTCTTGGAGGGTGCCAGAATCATTGTGGAAACTTTTTGGAATTTTCAGAAATAAAAACCGGAAATGTTCCGGAGCTGTAGGAACCGGTTCAGATGCTTTTTCCAGATGAAAATCACTAAACTGGAATTGTTCCAGAATGCGTTCAAAATTATTATGGTGGGTACTGCAAATGTTCTAAGCCCACATAAATATTTTCAGTTCAAACTGACGCTGAAAAATGTCGTTGTGAATAGTGAAAGTGCTTTTTGGGATATTTTATGGAAAGCCACCTTTTGGGGCTTTGCCCAAAAGATCTAGGGATGACATGGATGGATTGGGAGGCCCTCATGGGGGCCCCCAAGGGGTGTGGCCGGCCACACTTGGGGCTCCACCTTGGAGCCCCTCTTGTTCCTTGGTTTCACTCTTATGCCCTTGAGGAAGGACTTCATTCATGTGCATTTTGGGTTTTTGTGTTAAACTACCCTACCCCTTGGGATTTCCTATAAATAGAGGTGGAGGGGCAGCCCTCCACACTCACTCTTTCTCACATAAAAGTGCCATGCATGATCTGGCTTCTCCCTCCCTCCCAGCGAAATAGTTTCGTAGAGCCGTAAGGCTGTCTGGGTTCCGGCAGGAACTAGTTCTGGACGGCGAAGCCCTGCCGGATAGATGACACCGTATGTGTGCAACTCTGTAGAGAGATCGTAGTTTAGGTCTTAGTTCGTGAGTGCCTCCCAAAGGGCTGTCCGTGTGACCGTCCAAGTTTCGAAGGTCCTCCCGAAGGGCTGTCCGAGTGACCGTTCGAGTTTCGAAGGTCCTCCCGAAGGGCTGTCCGCGACACCGTCTGGGGGGCTGTTCGACCGTCTCCCGGAGGGCTGTCTGAGGAGCAGATGAGGGTATACATCCTCGCGGTTGGGAGGTTGAAAATCCTAGCTGCGGGGATCTGCACCGCCGATCGTCATCGACTCTACTTCCCGCTGCGCTACGAGTCGGTAACGAAAAAGATCAAACCATGTATGCAGTCTCCATATGGTCCTGGGCTGGTGCGTAGGTCGGAAGTTTTTTGTTTTCTGTCACGTTATCCTACACGGTGATCGCTCTCTAACAGGGCGACGAGGAGGGGATCGCCGGGTAGGATTATGCTATGCGATGCTACTTGGTGAACTTACCATCTACTCTCTCCTACATGCTGCAAGATGGAGGTGGCCAGAAGCGTAGTCTTCGACAGGATTAGCTATCCCCCACTTATTCTGGCATTCTGCAGTTCAGTCCACCGATATGGCCCTTTACCCATATACCCCTGCATATGTAGCGTAGATCCTTGCTTGCGAGTAGTTTGGATGAGTACTCACGGTTGCTTTTCTCCCCCTTTCCCCCTCTCCATTCTACCTGGTTGTCGCAACCAGATGCTGGATCCCAGGAGCCAGACGCCACCGTCGACGACGACTCCTACTACACTGGAGGTGCCTACTACTACGTGCAGGCCGCTGACGACGACCAGGAGTAGTTTAGGAGGATCCCAGGCAGGAGGCCTGCGCCTCTTTCGATCTGTATCCCAGTTTGTGCTAGCCATCTTATGGCAACTTGTTTAACTTATGTGTGTACTCAGATATTGTTGCTTCCGCTGACTCGTCTATGATCGAGCACTTGTATTCGAGCCCTCGAGGCCCCTGGCTTGTATTATGATGCTTGTATGACTTATTTATGTTTTTAGAGTTGTGTTGTGATATCTTCCCGTGAGTCCCTGATCTTGATCATACACGTTTGCGTGCATGATTAGTGTACGATTGAATCGGGGGCGTCACAAGTTGGTATCAGAGCCGACTACCTGTAGGAATCCCCCTTTCCAACTCTGAAAGAACATGTGGTGCCCCCATGTTTGGTTTTGGTAATTGACGACAATCTCTATGGACTAATGGTTGCCTTGAGTTATATTTGAAGGTTTTGTCCATAGGCTTTTCTTTGAGTACATGTGTTGGTTTCAAGGAGAGTTTGTGTTGACCAAGGTGCTATTAAGGAATTATCCAAAGATTGGTCATGTGAGAGTTGAGCTTATTGCAAGCATGTCTTGAAGAAGAAGATTGTGTGAATTCATGTTTACCTTCAAGACATCATCCAAATGAAGAGAGTTGGAAAGATTCTAGGTTGATCAAGACTAAGTCAAGAGTGAATCAAGTTGATCAACTCACAAAGCGTAGAAGATGTGCCGAGAGGGATCAAGCGATCCCATGGTATGGTAAGCATTGTCAATTACGCTTTGTGTACTAACCCATGATCTTCGTGGGAGTTCTTTGTGGGGTTAGGTTGCGGTGTGCAAGTTCAAGGAAGCATCACGAAGAGATCAAATGCTTGAAGCTTGTCGTCCATTATGGTGACAATGGACTTGTGAAGATGTGCGGAAGAGTGGCTCACCCATAGTGGAGTATGGGGGAGCAATCAACTAGTCTTCATCGAGCCAACGCAATCAAGAAAGGTGGTCCAACTTGAGGGAGTCAAGATCGTCTTCATCTAGCTCAAGTGGACCATGTGCAAGGCAAAGGTTTGCCCTTGATAGGTTTTCTATTTTACCGGTCTCATGATGGTAGTTGGGAGACCGGGTTATAGGATCGATTGCCATACTATCAAGGGGGGCTCTCGATGAGTAGCTTGATCATATCATTCGTAGAGAGCTCAAACCATTGCATCCTTGCATCATCCTTGTTGGTTCTTGTTTGCTTCTCTTTGTGAGTTTTGGAACTTTTGGTCATCTTGTTGACAAGCTCGAGTTCATCGAAAACGGAGTTCACTTGCATCTTCTATGATGTTTTCGATGTTGAGGTTATGCCGGTTCTTCTCTGTTGGAGGTTTCACTCCTCTATGTGTTAGGCATACCTCCCCTGCCTCTTCTTACTATAACCACTCGTTGTCTTGTATCCAACAAGCTTGAGTTTGCTCAATTCGGAGCTCATTTGCAGAAGTTATGGCAGTTCTGGTTTTATTGGATCCATCTGTTGTCTTTAGCTGCGTTTTGAAGGCATCCAAGTGCTAAAGCCTCTGTGGCGTGCGGTAGTATTGCTCAAGGGAGCGGTAGTACCGCAGGGGCCAGCGGTAGTACCGCTGCCTCTAGCCCAGAACGCTGGCGCGCACGGAAGTAGGCGTGGAAGTAATTTTTTACTTCCGCGTCCTACGCGGTAGTACCGCTCCTGGTGAGCGGTAGTACCGCTGCCTCGCATCATGTCGCTGATTGCGTGCGGTAGTAGGCGCGGATGTAATTTTTTACATCCGCCCTTGCGCGGTAGTACCGCTCCCTGTGAGCGGTAGTACCGTGCCGCCTTTTTCTTGTAGCTAGCTCCATCGGTTGTAGGCACGGCAGTTATTTTTACTTCCGTGGTCGCGCGGTAGTTCCGCAAGAGCAGGCGGTAGTACCGCTCCTGTAGTAGTACCGCCATGTTGCCCGTTTGCAGTGTTGTTTCATTGGGCTTCTGCCGCCCTAGCGGTAGTACCGCTCGTAGGAGCGGTAGTACCGCTCGGTGCGAGCTGTGAGCATAACGGTTGGATTTTCCCGCTCCTATAAAAGGGGGTCTTCTTCCCCAATGAACCTTATCTCTTGAGCTCATGTTCTTCCCCCATTGTTGACCTTCTTCGAGCTTGCTAACTCTCAATCCCTCCATGGATTCTTGCTAATTTTTGAGGGAAAAGAGAGAGGAGATCTAGATCCACATTTCCACCAATCACTTTCTCCTCTATGTGAGGGGAACCCCTTGGATCTAGATCTTGGAGTTCTTGGTGTTCTCCTTCTTGTTCTTCCTCTCATTCTCCTCCCTAGCATTAGTTGCTTCGGTGGGATTTGAGAGAGAAGGACTTGGACACTCCGTGTGCCCTTGCCATTGCATTTGGTGCATCGGTTTGAGTTCTCCACGTGATACGTGGAAGTTACAAGTTGAGAAGCTTATTACTCTTGGGTGCTTGGTACCCTTGAGCTTGTTCCTCTTGGGTGCTTGGGCGCCCTAGACGGTTGGTGGTGTTCGGAGCTCAATCATTGTGGTGTAAAGCTCCGGGCAAGCGTCGGGGTCTCCAATTAGGTTGTGGAGATCGCCCCGAGCAATTTGATGGGTTTCGGTGACCGCCCCCAAGGGTTGCCAAAGTGTACGGGTTCGGTGACCGCCCCCAAGGGTTGCCATTTGTACGGGTTCGGTGACCGCCCTCAAGGGTCCCTTAGTGGAATCACGGCATCTTGCATTGTGCGATGGCGTGAGGAGATTACGGTGGCCCTAGTGGCTTCTTGGGGAGCATTGTGCCTCCACACCGCTCCAAACGGAGATTAGCATCCGCAAGGGTGTGAACTTCGGGATACATCGTCGTCTCCGCGTGCCTCGGTTATCTCTTACCCGAGCCCTCTACTTATGCACTTTACTTTGTGATAGCCATATTGTTTCTTGTCATACGTCAGGGATTCTAGCTCAAGATCAGGAAAGAGCTTCGTTCCCTCCCGCCTGCTGGCTAGAGTTATACCATCCACTCTTGCTGCTGACTATGAAGTAGCGTCAAACCCTCTATCGCGTCTGTTTGTTTGCCGTTGTACGAAAGTCTATCGATTCAAGAATTTGCAAATCCCTTGGGTTCTTTGCCGAGGTTAGCCTAGCATTGGAAGCCCTGGTGGATAGCCTTGCTTTGAAGATGAGGATTATGATTTAATCACTACAAACAATATGGTAGCAACCACTTTCCATTTCACCAGAAAATTACAGTACTGCTTTAACATTCTTTAAAGAGAATTAGGAGAACCAACCCTTTCCCCAGATACGAATAAAGGAGACTGCTTTCTGTATAATTGTGCTTATGCAGCTAGAAACCCATTTTATGTTTCTATTGCTATCACCTAAGTAGTTTTTCTTGCTTAGCATAAGTTGTTGGTGCACATAGGTGAGCCTAGTTGTTGTAGGTTTTGTGCTTGACAAATTAACCGCTAGGTTTATTCCGCATTTGTTCAAGCCTCAACCGTAATTATTTTAAAGCGCCTATTCACCCCCCCTCTAGGCGACATCCACGATCTTTCAAACTCCTTGGCCGAAGTCGAGTCTAGTCATTGAAAAACTTTTACTAACATGGCTGTGCGGCTTACGGGCCCACGTCGCCATTGGGTGGTAGTAGGATCTTTTATTCCTCAACCTTTACTCCGGGACTCAGAACTCTCTCCTATTCAGGTTAA
Organism: Triticum aestivum; assembly: GCF_018294505.1. Taxonomy (NCBI): domain Eukaryota; kingdom Viridiplantae; phylum Streptophyta; class Magnoliopsida; order Poales; family Poaceae; genus Triticum; species Triticum aestivum. The sequence continues at coordinate 436,358,311 of NC_057796.1, read as the reverse complement.
ATGATTTTGCTAAAATCTAACTTTAGGTTCTCGAAAATACTTCCTCCCGGAGAGCCCCTTCAGGCCAGATGATCGCCTGCTGCAACAGAAGATTCTGAAGACACTCTCTGATGCTTTCCCGAGACCCTTGTGCCCTTCGCCGTTGCGATCCCTACCACCGATAAATCTTTATGGATAACTACATACTTTTGTCGTTCATACCTTCATCCCCAGTTGCCCTTGTTATTACAAGGTGCCCTCAAATACTCTCCTATGTTCCAAGGATCCTTTATGCTTACTACCCCGCAGTTCCTTGCCGCATGAATACCCCTACGGATAATTCTTCACCCTTATCGAGGAACTGTTCATTACTAGTTGAGCATATGATCCACAAGGTACATTGATATACTATCCGGTCTTCCGGTAATTCTCTGCAAGCTATTGCTGTGCAAATACTTGTCTGCGTGCATTATGGTTGCGTTCCACATGTCTAGCAATATTCATTAGTATCCCTTGTCATCGTCATTTTCAGCCTTTGATTTAATATGTGGTGAAGGCTCGCAATCCTCAGTCGAAATCCTAGAATTCGTCCTTCTGGATCAGACGTCACTTTAAACATGAACTGGTTCTCGACCAACCGAATTGCCATCGGTTGTACCCCTAAGTCTACTCAACTTATCCATCCTTAATCTGAGCGTTCGCTTCTGATCCTTTGATTTGGAAATCGCAATTCCTTTGCATTTGGGATTTGAATTAGTTAGTTATTCCCATAATCTGATGCCTTTGCATTCTTTCTTCCTCTGATTGAGTACCGATACTCACGTCAGCTCCGTTATGGACCGCCAAACCCATTGCTGGGTTGTTATCCGATGGTATCATTCACATTCAAATCCTGTGAGTTCTTTCCCTGATACATAATGCTTTGACAACCATGCTCTACTTTCGAGCTTGTGTTAATTACTCCCAAAAGTTTGTGGTATATGTTCCTAAGATGCCCCGATGGGTTGAACCAATGCCTTACCTAATCTATGTGAGCCCGAAAGATTTCACGGGCCATACTCATCTGGTATTTCACCAGGTAAAACTTTGAATACTAATGCCATTATCGAAACGAGAAGTGAATGGAAGGTTATACATTGAAGAAGTGGGAGTCGACCTTGAACTTTGTGTTCATGCCCATGGACACGATGTAGATCCTACCGTAGAAGCTTCTTGTAATAATAACTATTTCGTTGATATAATATCATCTGGTATCTGTGAATTGATCCTTTGCAATCGTGGTTCCGACCATATTTTCTCCTTGATTCCATTTCTCACGCAAGTGAAAACACTTGTCTTCTCCAGATCAATACATCTCCGCAACCTCTACGTCGATCTTCCTTCGAGTAATACCCTCCAGTACCTCGAGAATATCAAAGAATTGTGTTGCTTCCTATGAGTCTTCATCTAGTATTGCTTCTCACCGATTTCAGATTTCCCGTGGGTTCTGAGTTATTTCACTCAAGAACACCGATAAGTGAATCGATTCCACACTCCGATTCAATAACTCTAAGTAATTTTCATTGCCTATGAATTTAATAATCCTTCAAGCCATTCCTAGCCCGATCGGCTATATCCTTATCGCGCAACTTTTTTTTACTGTGCTACCTGGTCCTTCTTCCCGAAACACAATTTCTGACGTTGAGCTAAGCTTACGTTGATTTCTTTGTCTTATCATTCCACCTCGAACAACAAGATTGGTTTCGAGTTTGTGCCGTACCCATGGTTCCAATAACCTCTTGCTTCATCATTCCTTTGACTTGATGTCATCGCTGATCGATTACATCTTCAGGTAATCTCTCGACAAATGTGTCATGATCATCATCAACATTCTGAGCTCTTCCAGAATATCAATCAAATTCATGATGAGAAATACCATCCTTGCCCTTGATGATTTGTGTTACCATCGAACATTTTATTGCCTTCCGCTCAACACAAACTTGTTCGTGTTTTGTACTATACCTTGAGTTCCTTGCTATTTAGCATTTGTTCTTCTTTACCTTTGAGTATTGCCATCTTTTATGTCAAGAATGTAGCAAGAATTTATCACCTAATAAGAATTCTTAATACAAGTGATACTTCTCGCCATCTCCGTTCATTATTGGTCCCAGTGTTGTTTCTAACCGGAATACCGAGAATTGAACTATGATGCATGAATTCAAAACTTCTAGCAACTATATTGCTTTGAAGTGAATGGTCGATAGCTTCATTTTAAGTCTTGTGGTTATCGAATCACCATTCTAACATTGATCATGCTACCTAAGCCCATATTTCAGGTGCACCTTTCAACCAATGTTTACTCGTGGATGTTCTCCTCGAGCATAGTCATTATATCTTTTGATCTAACCAATGTTATCTCCTTGTTCACATAATTGTGGAAATCCATCTTGTTGGAATTCTTGATGAATTGTCGCTGAGTCTATCAGCCAACTCCTCACTCTCTCCTTGGTTTATTGATGAACTCTTGTTTCGGAACTCGCTTCCATAGTTCATTTCTCGAGAATCTGCAATGTCATCTCGTCTAAATTGTGTTGCACCTCTTTTTCTCAGGCATCCTAAGTCTGAGGTATCCTAACACCAGTCATATCTGAATCTCGGTCCGATATGATGGGTGGAACATATTTCCAAGAGTTATAAACGTTGGTCTTTATATGGCCCGGTAAGGTGATGTCATGCCTAGCACACCTGGCTGGATGACCTGTTGTTATAGTTTCCTTTTTGGCAAGGTTAGTCATTTTTCCGTGAGGAAATTGTAAAACTTATTCTATAAGTTGTTCTTGATGGATCCTTTTGTTTCCAGAGTATGATCTTCACATGTTGACCATGTCAATGCTATCTCGAAGCATGTATGTGGTACTCCGATTTTCAATAAGAACATTTGAAGCACAATGCTAAATTTTCTTTATCAAATTATCCAAACACCGTGGTATGGGTAATGTCATGAAATTTCTCCCCCCTTTCCTAAAGGGTTTTCTACATTATACCTGTCGTGGATATCGTGATCTGTTTGTCCTTGGGAAGGATATACCCCTGAATAATGTGTTTAAACACATTTTCCTTTCCATTGTTCTATTTAATCTGATGATCACCTCTTCCTTTCCATTGTTTTGTTTAACCTTTCTGGTGATCTATATGATCTAAGCAGTAATATTCTTCTACTTAAGTAAACACCTAGGTGTACAATCGTGTCGGTAAGACACTGTTATTATTGTTGATGACATTCCGGTAACCACTGATGGATGAGAACTTTGCCTATTGGTCCGCCTCGTTCAACGAGCAGGAGAATGGTTCTCTTCGTCCCTCGCCCTTGGTACCGATGTTGTTGCCGACATAACTAACAGGCTATCCTCTGACATGCCTTTCTTACATGATCATGCAAGACGTCATCCCCTTCCTACTTTTAAACCACATGGTGGGCCCATAACCCACAGGTCCCAGGATCGAAACCTGACTCTCCGGTACATCCTTGTTTGCCATAGTTATTCCTCGTGTTTGACCGGGTCACCTTCTTAGAGATGATCTATTCTGGTACCAGACAAAATACTTATTCTCGTTACCCTGAAACGCTTTAACCTTCTGATTAGGAATCAAACGATTGCCTATCCGTTTGAAGCTTCTCATGGTACCTTCTTACTTTGATTTCGATATCTTCTTAAGTTTCAATTCGAGAGATACTTATGCTTCTTCCCCTGAGTTAACCATCTGATGCTCAATCTTGTTAGAATCCTTCCTTATAGAGTTTTTCCCTTACCTTTTCGTAAGTACGATGAAAGTTCCTGAAGAAAGGATGCCGACTTCATCATGATGACTGGAGCAGAGAAATAAAGACATCAACGAAAGGGGTCAACTTCTTCGAGAAGAGCAACCAAAACTGAGAAGATTCGTTAGATTTTTCGTAACCCAATCCCTTCCCCTTACTCCCCTCCTAAATCTCAGGACGAGATTTCTTGTAGTGGAGGAGAATTGTGACGCCCGGATAATTAGGCTACAGTGAACCTCTGCTAATGATGCCACGTCACCTCGATTACTGTTGCTAATCTTGCGTTAGTTTGAAAACGGTTCGAATTCAAATTCAAAATTAAGCAAACAATAAAAGTTTTCAAATATTAAAACTAAAATGTTCGGATCGTGCCAGATAATACATAGGTGATTATGGTGGTGAAACCAAACTTTTATGAAATGCTTAACTGCACTAAAATGATTTACATAGTAGCAAACCTAATTATTTAAATGCCTTTACTAATTAATAAATTATCAAACTAAATTATCTGGGGACTAGACTTTTTGTGACAGTGGACTAAACTGAAATACTAAATTAGATGCTAAGTATGTATTTTACAGAAACTAAAATAATAGGAAACAAATATAAAACAGTAAAGCAAAATTACAAAAAGAAAAAGAAAACAAAAAGAAAATAAAAGGAAAACAACTTTACCCCCCCTCCGACTGGGCCTTGGCCCAGTTGGCCATGTTGCCGAGTGGCCTGCCGGCCCACTCACTGGCCTACTTAGGCCACCCCCACTCCCGAAACCCTAATCCACCCACTACCCACTCCCCCCTCTCTCCCCTGTTCCTGTCTGGATCGGATCGGGCACCAGGGCCAACCCCGACGCTCGCCCCTGCGTCCCCGTCGCCGATCCCGCCACCTTGCTGACCGCCGACGCCCGTCGCCTCCCCGACCCAGAGGCGGCGCCCCGCCACCTCGACGTCGTCGACCAGGGCCTCGTCGCCCCGCCCGCGACCGCGCCGTCGCCGGATCCCGCTGGACTGCCTCCTCTCCGTCACGTCGTCCCCGTCAACCACCCCGACACCTGCTGCCCCTTACCCTACGGCCCCAGTGAGCCCCTTCCTCTCCTCTCTCCCTCACCGCGTCGTGCCCGCGCCCGTCTGCACACTCGCGCGCCCCTGTGATTGAGCCCCCGCGCTCGCGCTCGCCCGCCCGTCCCACTCGCCGCTACACGCG
>NC_057796.1:436301643-436353161 GCF_018294505.1 Triticum aestivum | reverse complement strand
ACGGCCGCCTACGGCCGCGGCCCTCCTCCGCCTCCCTGACCTCCGCCGCGCGCGCACCCCCTCCCTGCGTCGTGCCCCAACTCCGCCTCTGACCTCGCCGGCTGCGCCTTCCGCGGCTCCCGCTGCGCTCCGGCCGCGCGCCCCGCCTCCACTTCTGCTTGCGGCTGCTCCAGCGCGCGCCCCCGACATCTCCGCCCGCGCCTGCCCCGTCCGCCCTCTGGAGGCGGCCTCCCCCTCACCGCTGCCGCCCTGGAGCCCCCTTGCTCGCCGTGGCCTACACCCCCGCCGGCCCCGCATCGCTATGCCACCGTGCTCGCCGTGCTCCGGTGACCTCGCCCCGTCGCCCTCGGTTGGGCTCGGCCCCGAACGGGTGGCTCACGCCACCGCTAACCCAATGCCCGCAAGGCCCCTCTGGGTCACAGACATGTGGGGCCCAGCCCACAGAACGTTTAAAAAAATGAAAATTAAAAATAATAATAATAATAAAAATAAAATAAATGAATAATAATTTAATTGGTTAATTAATTATTTAATTAAAGAGCTAATTAACTTAATTAATTTTGATTAATTAAACTAAACAACTAATTAAACTAATTAATCATGATTAGTTAGTCTAGTCAATGATGAACGGGACCCACACGTCAGTTTGACCAGTCAACACCCCTGTTGACTGCTGACGTCAGCACGCACGGTTCTGGATAATGTTAAATTAAGTTAATTAAATAAATTCTAAAAATGATTTAAAACTTTAGAAAATCATATAAAATAAACCGTAGCTCAAATGAAAATACTTTCTACATGAAAATTGCTCAGAACGACGAGACCAATCCAGATACGCAGGCTGTTCGTCCACCACACACCCCTAGCATATCGAACACGCAACTTTCCCCCTCCGGTACATTTGTCCGAAAATGCGAAACACCGGGGATACTTTCCCGGATGTTCCCCCCCTTCGCCGGTATCACCTCGTACCGCGTTAGGGCACACCTAACACCGCTGTTTGCTTTGCCATGCATCGTTATGCATCTGTTTGCATTGTATTCATTGTTTCTTCCCCCTCTTCTCTCAGGTAGACTACGAGACTGACGCCGCTGCTGGTGCCCCGACCGACTACGCTGTTGACGAACCCTCCTTCTTGCCAGAGCAACCAGGCAAGCCCCCCTTTGATCAACCTAATATCGCCTATTCCTTTTCTCTACTGCTTCCATTAGAGTAGTGTAGCATGTTACTGCTTTCCGTTTATCCTATCCTGATGCATAGCCTATCCTTGCTACTACTGTTGTTACCTTTACCTACAATCCTAAATGCTTAGTATAGGATGCTAGTATTCCATCAGTGGCCCTACATTCTTGTCCGTCTGCCATGCTATACCATCGGGCCGTGATCACTCGGGAGGTGATCACGGGTTTATACTATATACTTTATACATGATACATGTGGCAACTAAAGTCGGGTCGGCTCGTGGAGCACCCACGAGTGATTCGCGGATTGGGGGCTGAAAGGACCATTGTCCCGACGGCCCTCTGGGTGGATCTTTGTGGCGGAGCGACAGGGCAGGTTGAGACCGCCTAGGTGAGAGGTGGGCCTGGCCTGGTCGGTGTCCGCGGTTACATCAATTAACATGCTTAACGAGATCTTGGTATTTGATCTGAGTCTGGCCATTTGGTCTATAGGCACTAGCCAACTACGCGGGAACAGTTATGGGCACTCGACGTCGTGGTATCAGCCGAAGCCTTCGTGACGTCAGCGACTGAGCGGCGCGCGCCGGGTTGGACCGCGTAATGTGACTTCCTTTGTAATGGAGGTTGCTAGGTCTGCTCTCCGGCCGCGTACGCAACGTGCAGGTGTGTAATGGGCGATGGGCCCAGACCCCTGCGCGCATAGGATTTAGACCGACGTGCTGACCTCTCTGTTGTGCCTAGGTGGGGCTGCGACGTGTTGATCTTCCGCGGCCGAGCATGACCCAGAGAAGTGTGTCCGGCCAAATGGGATCGAGCGTGTTGGGTTATGTGGTGCACCCCTGCAGGGAAGTTTATCTATTCGAATAGCCGTGTCCCTCGATAAAAGGACGACCCGGAGTTGTACCTTGACCTTATGACAACTAGAACTGGATACTTAAATAAAACACACCCTTCCAAGTGCCAGATATAACCCAGTGATCGCTCTCTAACAGGGCGACGAGGAGGGATCGCCGGGTAGGATTATGCTATGCGATGCTCCTTGGTGAACTTACCATCTACTCTCTCCTACATGCTGCAAGATGGAGGTGGCCAGAAGCGTAGTCTTCGACAAGATTAGCTATCCCCCACTTATTCTGGCATTCTGCAGTTCAGTCCACCGATATGGCCCTTTACCCATATACCCCTGCATATGTAGTGTAGATCCTTGCTTGCGAGTACTTTGGATGAGTACTCACGGTTGCTTTTCTCCCCCCTTTCCCCCTCTCCATTCTACTTGGTTGTCGCAACCAGATGTTGGAGCCCAGGAGCCAGACGCCACCGTCGACGACGACTCCTACTACACTGGAGGTGCCTACTACTACGTGCAGGCCGCTGGCGACGACCAGGAGTAGTTTAGGAGGATCCCAGGCAGGAGGCCTGCGCCTCTTTCGATCTGTATCCCAGTTTGTGCTAGCCATCTTATGGCAACTTTTTTAATTTATGTCTGTACTCAGATATTGTTGCTTCTGCTGACTCGTCTATGATCGAGCACTTGTATTCGAGCCCTCGAGGCCCCTGGCTTGTATTATGATGCTTGTATGACTTATTTATGTTTTTAGAGTTGTGTTGTGATATCTTCCCGTGAGTCACTGATCTTGATCGTACACGTTTGCGTGCATGATTAGTGTACGATTGAATCGGGGGGGTCATAGAATATTTTTAGTTTCATATGCCACTGAACAATTAATATCACGAGGTGTAGTATATGATGTTTGAGGATAACCGGCCAAATAGCTAATGGAAGCACGGCCGATTTCCCCATCCATCGGCATGTTTGGGGATGAATCCGCATATTGCGAGTTGGCTGCCGATGGATAAAACTGTGAGACACCCTCATGTACATGAGTGTCATATATCTATCACTCGAACAAATTGTGTTGTTCACCGACATATTGAAAGATGTTGCTGATGCACGAAAGTTCAGATTCATAAGTTGCATGTCGCGATTATGTAAATTCCAAGTTTCTCCAATGGAATTACTAATCGGCCTTTGCTCGTTAGGGCTAGCCGACATGACATGTCCATTGAAAGATCTAGCAAATCAACACAATGGCTATTTGCATCTACGTAAGGAGATTGATGATATATGTTACCGTTGTAGATTGCAGCCGCTTGATGACGCTCTCCTCGTAGCAAGAACAGGCTGGAGACTATTCAAAACTTCGTCCCCAGCGGAGTCGCCAAAAAGTATGTTGACACACGAACACGTCACGTATACCCTCGACGCCGGGGGTGATGCACCGCAGCTCACGTCGAAGGAGACCCGACCGACAGCGCGATACGCAAGACAGTCGACGGGCGCTTTTGCAGACCCGAAACCCCACACCCCTGGGAGGGACCCCGTCAGGGAGTGCGGCGGCTATGGGCTGCCCTAGGTCTATTCACTCGCCCCTAGAGCCTCGGGATTTGCAGCTCTCAAATTCGAGGAACAGCAAAGAACGAGAGAGAAAAACGGTGGAGAGATGAAACGTAGATGAAAAAGTAGTATATTGATTTGTTCGATTGTGTGTTGTTCAATCGACCGTCACCCCTTAGGTATATAAGAGGGGGCTGGACTTTCCGTGCAAGGAAAAGGCTTGGATTCACGTCCAAAACCCTAGTCAAATTCGGATTGGTTTTGTCCGAACTTTTCGAAACGGTTCGGTCTAAAACTTGCTGCATATTGTGGGTCTTTTTTGAGGTGGTAAACGACCTCGGATGGAAACGAACCCAAAAGCAATCTTAACCGTTTCGACGAGACGAACAACTTTCATGTTGAACGTTTTTTATCAAAGGTCATCTCGAGGGTAAAATCGCTCGTGCAAGACAGCTAATTATTCACGCAGCACATCAGACATACCCACATATGTGTCTGGTTCCGGGCGTCATATTTTTGCTCACTGGAGGGTCGCGCTGTGCGGGCTCTAACTTTTGCATATGACCTCGGATTGAGACGATCTTTATATCAAAATCAGTCGTTTCGACGAGACGAAGACAATTCATGTAGATCAGTTTTCAATATGGGGCAGTCTTGGGGGTGTAATCGGCCGAAAAGTGTTCTGGGTACAAAATCTTAGTACTTCGAACACAACTTCGGCCTTAGAGATGAGATCGGATGGCTATGACCCAAATATCAAAGTTTCTCCTTTTGATGATACGAAACTTTCTCACTTTGAGAACTTTTTCATTTGAGGCCATCTTTATTGCGTTTTGTATCGTGCCAAAATCGGGTGTCAACACCGCCCTCGCAGCCGCCGCCCAACAGGAGGCCACCATCGTGGACAACAAGGCCCTCGTCGCATCGGCCACACATCAGGCCCTCCTCATACCAGGGTTCGACAACGGTCCCGGTCAAAATGGGCTCGTCGCTGCCGCCATGGCCGCGTCCAGCACGGGCTCATCGGCAGTCCGTCCTCCATGGGCAGAGTCGCCGCGCACGTCCACCACGCCACAAATGCTCGACTTCCATCCCCACCCGCAAGCCTCCTGCTTCTCCGCCTCTCCCGAGGACTGCTCGCTGGAAGTGAGTGTGGTCACGCTGGCCACGCCCATGGCCATCGACCTCTACGTCACACCTGTGGCCGACGGGTCATCCACCGGGGGCCAAAGGAAACAGATGCGTGAGATCCCCGCCGTCAACCGCCCCGACGCTCGCAACCTGTTCGACTCAATGCCGGTGCCAATGGATGATGATGACACCAATCGTTTCATCATGAAGATCATTTTCGAGGGCGGCGTGGGTGGCGCAGCCTTCAATCCCGACGAGACTCAAAGCCAAGACAACCGTGACACCTTCACGGTAGCCCAGGATGGCACGGGCGACCCCTTTGCGCAAGGCCATGATGGCACGGATGGCACCTTCATGCAAGGCCAAGATGGCATGGACGGCACATTCCCACGAGGCCACGAGTTCCCGGATGACTACGACCAAGAAGAAGAAGAAGAAGAAGAGGAAGTCGAAGTCGAGGGGGAGCCTTTGTTTGCCGATGAGCTCACAAACCAAGCCAATGCGCAAAGGAAGAAGCATCAAAGCATTCAGACGAAGGCATACACAAAGAATGAGGACAAACTCATTCTTGAATGTTGGAGAGATATTGGACAAGATCCCTAGATCGGCGCCGAGCAAAAAGGATCAACCGTTTTGGTTGAGAGCAGTGGCGGAGCCAGAAACTGAATATAGAGGGGGCCAAAACATGTTATATAATGTTAGAGGGGGCCAAATCATCTAAACCTATCTAATTTTGTCTGACAAATGAAGGATTAGGAGTACATATAGGTGTATTTTGCCTTGGCCCCTGCCAGCACCCCTGTCTCCGCCACTGGTTGAGAGTTCATGCCCAATTCTATGAATGTAAGAAGTTCCCGTCGTACAAGCTTGAGAGCAAGCGTGGTTGGGTGTCCATCTCAAAGAGGTGGGGCTCATCCAACAAGAGTGCAACATTTTTTGTGCCACCCCTGAGAGCATCGATGGCCGTCCTGTGAGTGGCCTCGGCATCAAAGACATGGTATACAATTCCTGCATCTTCATTTTCGTTTTCGTTGTTTGATGCTTGCATGTTCATTGCGCATATGAATGTACGCTCGTGTATTCATTTGTAGGCATTTCAAGCTTAGGAGGCTTTCAAGACCCAACATGGGAACAAGCCGTTGGATGATCATAAAAGCCGACGAAGAATTTCAAGGAGCAATATACCGCCCTCAAGAAGATGAAGGGGCGTAAGCCGTCGAGGACTATGGTGAGCGAGAGAAGCGGCCGCAAGGAAAGACCAACTCAAAGGAGGAGGAGAAGCGTGATGCGGAGACATTTGCCTTGCAAGAAACTTTGCAAGGCATGATGACCCAAAAGGAAACAAGAGAAGAGAAGCGTCGACAAGATAAAGAGAAGCAAATGAAGGCCTACATCGAGATACAAAATAAAAGGCTTGAGACGGAGGCGAAAATGCAAGCGAAGAAGCTCAAGATGGATGCGAAAATGTTTCATTTTAAGAGGTAATAGAGAAACACAAAGTGAAAAAAAAAACAGGTGCGCAATTTTGTATGCCAACCAAAGCCAATGTTTGGTTGTAATGGATTTACCTTTTTAGAGAAAAACAAATTATTTTGCGTACGAATCATCAAACTTACCTCATCAAATGTCCATTGACACGTTCGGGTGTGTCTGCAGACATCTGACCGGGCGAAAGCTATCCAACCATGTCCCTTAAATTTTCCCTATTTGTCCGACATTTTCTGTTTAACAAATTATATAGATCAATAGAAATTTGATCATACATTTAAATAGTTGCAAAAAATGCAACTATTGGCAAAAAGCATCGAATGTCTAACAACTTTTTCACATCCATCAAACCCAAAAAACAAAAAGAACCGGCTGTCCAAACCCAATGCCTTTATTTTTGGCCTCTTTCCCCTCTACTTTTGTGCAAAGCGTGCATACATGCTATTACACAAGTCGTGAACAAACTTGCCACATCGAGATCCAAGTCGTTGTCCTTCACATACGACATATTTTGCTCCTCGTACGATTGTTTCATCTAAAGCTTCCTCTTCTCAGCTCATTTTTTTTTCTTCTTTTAGGTTTTCATGAACAAGCTAAACATCTCCATCTATTGTCCTCCTTGGTCTCATTATGCTTGGCACATGCCTCATTTCTTGTCATGATGTGCTCAAACTTCTCCACCATCTTGGTTGCTTCCCCTTCTCACTTCTCCTTCTCCCATTTCCTTCCACTCGACCTAGCCAAACGTGTGTCAGTGCAAGTCCCCCTTTTGCTCCATCAGTTGGATCACCACCTTCATCACTTGTTTTAGTGTTGGCGGTCTTGAAGAGAGGAAATATTGCTCCACTTGTTTTGCACATTCAACTTGTACCAACAATGCATCATATTGAATGAATTGCTCTCGGTGTTGTGATACAATGCGGTCACACTAGCAAAGCAAGACAACGACATGATCAAACAAGTTGCAATATAAGAGCATCTCCAATAGCTCCCGTAAAAAACTCTTCGTAAAAGTGGGTTTCCCCCATGAACTAGAGTTTTTTTTACAGATAAGGAAAATGTTGGAGATGCTTGAAAACGAGGGCGGTGGCGTTTATGGCAGAGAATCCAAGGTTTGGCGCGGGAACAATAGGGGATTGTCAAATGAGCGGATGCTAACTGAATTTTGGAACGATTTGTAAGATTTCGGATGTCAAAATGGTCCAGCCCGTTTTGATGAGCCTTGAAGGGGCTTAAAAGGAATTTAACGTTTGGATGAATGTAAGAGTACTAGACTGCTTATTTTAGAACAGAGCCACACGTCCGGCCTTAAAATGAGGGCCTTACAAGTTCAAGACGAAACAAGTGGCAAGCTGAAAGGAAAAGGGAGTTCGAGACGCACGGCCGCGACACAGCGCGCCCAACGTCCTCAACGCCCTACGATCCCGAAACGGAAGGTGATATCCTAGCCCCAGCAACGTTCCTGCCGACACGGCGAAGTTCAGGACTGCTAGCGAGGAGCTCTACTCTTCCCCGCTCCCTTGTTCTTGCTAGAAGCTTCCTGAGCTGCAGAAAAATGGCCAGTTTATATATTAAGTCAGCCGGGTGACGAAATTTTTTCCCTTCTATAAGGGCTATGTTACGGGTAGTCTATAACATCCAAGCTAATGCCACAAAACCAACCCATGCCAAGTTACGGTCCTGCCCATTCGCGCCTCTCATAAGGCGATAAAACGTCCGAAAAGTTGCTCGGATTTCAAGTACACCCGATGGCCGCCCTTAACACACCCCACACAAACGAGCTACGATGCACTAAAAATAATATGATCACATGATTCGTCCTCGCCACACCACACGCACTTGCCGTCGCCCGGGTTGTTACGTTTTTTTAACTTGATCCCCACTTGAAATCCTATTTCTCCCTTGCTAATAAAGGAAGATATTGATTTTGGAGGGGACTTTGGCCTTCCAAAATCCCACTCAAGTCACATGGAGCACTAGACCACTGGTTGACCATAAATTGACTTGAGCGCTGAGCGAGACGGAGCTGTTTTCCCGTCACCTCCCCTCGTTCGCAACCGAAAAATTGCAGAGCGCGAGGCGCGTTGGTTTCTTGGCTTCTTTCTCCCGAGAGCCTGCCCCCCTCAGAATCAACCAAAGCCAGATGAAGATTCGCGAGATCTTATCCGAGGAGGAGGAGGACTGCGGCGGCGAGGCGGGGCTCGACGAGGCGCTGCGCGGAGGGGCGTTGGGCCACGGCGGCCGCGGCCGCGGCGACGAGCGGGTGGCGTGGGAGAGGGAGGACCCCGTCGGCGAGGCGCGGCTGGACGAGGCGCCGCGTGGAGCGGCATTGGGCCACGGCGGGCAGGCGAGTGGCCTCGGCGGCAGCCGCGAGGAGGGGATGGGGGAGGAGGAGGACGAGTGGTGGGTGCTGTGGGAGAGGGAGGACCGCGGTCGCGAGGCGCTGCGCGGAGCGGCGTTGGGCCACGGCGGGGAGGCGAGTGACCACGGCCGCAGCGGCGAAGCGGCGGTGGAGGATGAGCTGGATGATGAGGACTGGGACGAGGCGCGGCGGGAGGAGGAGCTGCGGGGAGGGGGCCGAGGCCGCGGCGGGTCCTCGGGTTCGGGCCGTGGCGGCGGCGGGTGGCTCGGCTTCACGCAGCGGAAGCTCGTCGGCGTCGGCGCGAGGATCGCCCTCTACCCCACCCTGGCCTACAACGTCGCGAGGAACAAGGTCCAGCCATCGTTTCATTGGTGGGATCGCGTCGACGAGGTAACCGAGTTCTTCTTTCTCGAATTGTGGTGCAGTTCATCAGCCTCCAAGCCTGTCTCGTGAGAATTGAGATGCAGTTCAGCCAATTCCTCCATTATTGCCTTTTCTGATCAGTTTCCCTATCCCAGCATATGTGAAATGTTATAATTTAACTGCTTACCAGAGGCAATTAGTATAGTCTAATTCATTTCTTCCGTGCATCTAGTATGTTTTGCTAGGTGCTCTTCCCTTCTGCAAGCATGTACCACGGTTGAAGGCGCTTGGGGTACGGGGAGTTGTCACTCTGAATGAGCGGTTTGAGATTTTTGTTGAATCAAAAGTATATCAGGTGACTATAAGTTCAATACTTAATTTCTGTTGGTGTAGATTTTTGAACAACTATACTTGATACTGCACTATTTCTAAATAATGGTAGCCTTGCCTTTAAGCTTGCCAAATTGAATAAACCGTTTGAGATTTTTGTTACATCAAATGTATATCTGGTGACTATAAGTTCAGTACTTAATTTCTGTTGGTGTAGATTTTTGAACAGCTATACTTTATATATTGCACTAGTTCTAATTAATGGCAGCCTTGCCATTAAGCTTGCCAAATACTTCACGCAGATGCTGTCATTATTCATTTTCTTACTGATTTTGTTCTGAATAACATTTTCAGGCTAATGGCATTGAGCATCTTGAAATTCCAACAAGGGATTATGCTTATGCACCTTCCCAGAAGGATATCTGCAAGGCTGTAGATTTTATCAACAGTAAGTACCTTCCATTTTGAATCTCTAAGGATAATTAGAAGAACCGATTAGTACGCCACTGATGGATGGGGAAAGATAGCTTAGCGACCCGAGACTACATGTCCCAAATCCTTCTTATTTAAGTATTTGGTTTAGGCCCCATTTGGTTTGCAGGTGCAGAAAACACGGGACTAGAAAATATATTGGGATGGGGTTAGTTGTACTTGTACACTATAGGGATATAGGACTGGAAAACCAAGGAACAGAAAGAATAGGGGCTTTGGATGTAGGTGTAGAACATTTGTTAGTGGAGCAGAGTGTATGTCACAGTAGATACTATGGTGTTTTTCATTTGCATATACATTGTCTGTTTGTCTTTTATCTTAAGCACGGAGCTGCACAATTTAATGTTGCACAATGCTCAATGCTCATAATTCAAGCATGGAATAACACAGTTCCACGGCCAGTGATTGCAACAGTGATCCATCATTAAATTTCACTTTCTCTCTTACTGAATAATTACTTTGAGTAAACTTATTCGCACAACCAGCCATATGGTTGCTGGGACCAGTATCCAAGTACCACACTTGATCATCAAATTTATCTACTCCCTCCGTTTGGAATTACTCGTCCACGAAATGAATGTATCTAGATGTATTTTAGTTGTAGATACATCCATTTTTGTGACAAGTAATTCCGAACGGAGGGAGTATGTCACAAGGTCTTACTTTTCAATTTTCATTGAGACAAATTTCTGCTTGCACATCTTCTGCAACTTGTGTTAATTCACAGGTCTGCACCATCAACAAGGCACCTCATCTTGTTTTTCTGCAACATACGCCCTCTCTTTTTTGGATCTCTTTCAGTCTTTCTTGAATTGTCCTTTCCTGCCACAGATGTGACACTTAGCCTTCATCTCTTGTCTATTCACCCTTCTGGCAACCACTGTCATGCTTTGGTTCAGACTTGTGCTGCTGACCCCCATCGCTTGATCCTCCCTTTGCCTTTCTTCTTGCCAGAAAAGCATTCCCGATCATGAACGGGACAGCATCAAGTGTTCCCCTTCCTTGGGATACCAAACCTGGAACAAATTCGTTCCTCATATGACTTGTATCTCAACACCAGGTCTTCAATAGGCATAGTGTTCAGAGGCTCAATTGAGGCAACAATTTGCATAAATCTAACACACTTACATTTCACCATGTATTTCAGACATGACACAAAAACAAGAGTAAAGTCAACACTATTGAGTTATCATGTCCTTAACAATTTCTTCATTTTCTCAGGGCATGCGTTGCAAGGTAATACTACCTATGTTCACTGCAAGGCTGGACGGGGAAGAAGCACTACTGTGGTTTTGTGCTATTTGGTATGGCAAAAGTGCATCAGTAGTGTATATGTATTGCTTTTCTTGTTTTCCTTCTATGTATTGAAACTTACTACCTGAATGTATATGATATGCAGATCAAATACAAAAACATGACTCCTGAAGATGCTTGGGCTCACACCAAATCGATACGTCCTCGGGTTTGTTTGACAAGTACTCAAGAGGAGGTACATAATCTGACCTAGTCTACTTAGTACTGTATGTATTACCTGAATGATAGAGCCGTTCTCCTTATAATCGGAATCGTAGAGCTGTTTGAGTTCTTTCTAACTGCGTCCTTGCCACAGGCTGTTGCACTGTTTAGCAAGCTCAACCTTGATGGAGACCTTCCATTCCAGAGTTCGGTGGGGGCAGCAGCCCGTCCCAGGCCCAACACTAGGAAGATTCAGCCCGATCCTTCGGATCATCCGGAACTGTAGCACTGTCACGTGCATTATTACCGAAGGAGATCAGTTTGTGTAACACCAATCACATTACGGTATGCATCTAAAGGAAAAATAGGAAGAATCACATACGGCACGTGAATAATGTTGAAGTTTGCCTTGTACGCAGACCAGTTTTTTGGGTGTAATGATCATTGTGCACTATGTCATCTATGTTTTTTTTGCGGGGACGTCATCTATATTTTTGATATATATGGATATAGGTGTGAATATGCCTTTTCTATTTTGCATGCGCCAATTTGCCCGTTCCTATCCTTGTCACTACCATCTGCCTTTTTTTTCGACAAAAAAGGGGTTGACCCCCCTTCCTTGTTTTACATGAAGAATCATAATTTTTCCTACAGTATATTAAGTATATATCATAAAAATAACACTGTTGGAAAGTATGTTTTAATAAAAATTGAATTATATTTTTTTGTGGCATATGCCATATGTTTTGTTGGTCAAAGTAAAACTTCAAAATACGTGTGCACCACGTAAATAGGGACATAGGGAGTAGCAATCATCAAAACATAATATCCAAAACCACAATGAGCCGAACTAAATTGGTTAAATAGATTATGTGTTGCTGTCTCCAAATGACTGCACCCAAAGGTTATATATTCTTGAGTACCAACATGCGCCTAAGAATGTTTTCTTTTTCAACATATCAAGGAAAGGAGGGTTTATCTCAAAAAATTTACCAGTTAGGTCGGGGCCAATGGATATAAAGTTTTCTCCTCGAGCTGGTTCCGCAACCATTTCCACACCTACCTGATAAATTTGTTCTTGTACGGCCATGGTTGCCTGCAACCTGCAAAGACTATTGGAACACAAGATAATTCAAAACTCAAAGCAAATCCCAAAAGCGCTCAGCTCCCCCGCAACGGCGCCAGAAAAAAGCTTGATGGCCTGCAAGTGCACTGGGTTAAGTTATAGCTTTTTCGAAGTAAAATTATCGATCCCATAGGGAGCACAGGAATTAGGCGTTGCCTCTTGTGAATTAATGAGTTGTGCGTGCAAGTAATTGTAAACTCCAGACGAAGTGAGGGTGGAAATAATGGTTGTTTCGGTGAAGAGTGAACTAAAAGTAAATAAAACAGTAGCACGAGTAACAAGTGAAACTGAAAGTGGAGTAAGGCGTTCTCAGGGAGTCTGGAATTCTCATTGGTATGTTTCTAACGCAACCTATGTGCCGGTAAAGTATTGTCTGGATACTTGAGACACTCTTGATGATTATACTATGTGGAGCCGGTACAAAACACATTCTACTCTAAGTAGACTTCGTGCCACACATGCCCCTACCATAGTCTCCCTCAGTAGGTTACAACTACGGTAATTAATGGTTGTGAAGGAAATATGCCCTAGAGGCAATAATAAAGTTATTATTTATTTCCTTATATCACGATAAATGTTTATTATTCATGCTAGAATTGTATTAACCGGAAACATAATACATGTGTGAATACATAGACAAACATAGTGTCACTAGTATGCCTCTACTTGACTAGCTCGTTAATTAAAGATGGTTATGTTTCCTAACCATAGACATGAGTTGTCATTTGATTAACGGGATCACATCATTAGGAGAATGATGTGATTGACTTGACCCATTCCGTTAGCTTAGCACTTGATCGTTTAGTATGTTGCTATTGCTTTCTTCATGACTTATACATGTTCCTATGACTATGAGATTATGCAACTCCCGTTTACCGGAGGAACACTTTGTGTGCTACCAAACGTCACAACGTAACTGGGTGATTATAAAGGTGCTCTACAGGTGTCTCCGAAGGTACTTGTTGGGTTGGCGTATTTCGAGATTAGGATTTGTCACTCCGATTATCGGAGAGGTATCTCTGGGCCCACTCGGTAATGCACATCACTATAAGCCTTGCAAGCATTGTAACTAATGAGTTAGTTGCGGGATGATGTATTACGGAACGAGTAAAGAGACTTGCCGGTAACGAGATTGAACTAGGTATTGAGATACCGACGATCGAATCTCGGGCAAGTAACATACCGATGACAAAGGGAACAACGTATGTTGTTATGCGGTTTGACCGATAAAGATCTTCGTAGAATATGTGGGAGCCAATATGAGCATCCAGGTTCCGCTATTGGTTATTGACCGGAGACGTGTCTCGGTCATGTCTACATTGTTCTCGAACCCGTAGGGTCCGCACGCTTAAAGTTCGATGACGGTTATATTATGAGTTTATGTGTTTTGATGTACCGAAGGTATTTCGGAGTCCCGGATGAGATCGGGGACATGACGAGAAGTCTCGAAATGGTCGAGACGTAAAGATCGATATATTGGACGACTATATTCGGACATCGAAAAGGTTCCGAATGATTCGGGTATTTTTCGGAGTACCGGAGAGTTACGGGAATTCGCCGGGGAGTATATGGGCCTTATTCGGCTTTAGGGGAAAGAGAGAGGAGAGGCTGCGCGCCCCCCCCCAAGGCCTAGTCCGAATTGGACTAGGGGGAGGGGCTGCGCCCCCTCCTTCCTTCTCTTCTCTTTCCCCTTTCCTTGACTCCTACTCCTACTACTTGGAAGGGGGGGGGGGAATCCTACTCCCGGTGGGAGTAGGACTCCTCCTAGGGCGCGCCATAGAGAGGGCCGGCCCTCCCCCTCCTCCACTCCTTTATATACGGGGAGGGGGGCACCCCTTGGAGAAACAACAATTGATCCTTTGGATCTCTTAGCCGTGTGCGGTGCCCCCCTCCACCATAATCCACCTCGATAATATCGTAGCGGTGCTTAAGCGAAGCCCTGCGTCGGTAGAACATCATCATCTTCACCACGCCGTCGTGCTGACGAAACTCTCCCTCAACACTCGGCTGGATCGGAGTTCGAGGGATGTCATCGAGTTGAACGTGTGCTGAACTCGGAGGTGCCGTGCGTTCGGTACTTGATCGGTCGGATCGTGAAGACGTACGACTACATCAACCGCGTTGTGCTAATGCTTCCGCTTTCGGTCTACGAGGGTACGTGGACAACACTCTCCCCTCTCGTTGCTATGCATCACCATGATCTTGCGTGTGCGTAGGAATTTTTTTGAAATTACTACGTTCCCCAACAGTGGCATCCGAGCCTGGTTTTATGCGTAGATGTTATATGCACGAGTAGAACACAAGTGAGTTGTGGGCGATATAAGTCATACTGCTTACCAACATGTCATACTTTGGTTCGGCGGTATTGTTCGATGAAGCGGCCCGGACCGACATTACGCGTACGCTTACGCGAGACTGGTTTTACCGCCGTGCTATGCACACAGGTGACTAGCGGGTGTCAGTTTCTCCAACTTTAGTTGAACCGAGTGTGGCTACGCCCGGTCCTTGCGAAGGTTAAAACAACACCAACTTGAAAAACTATCGTTGTGGTTTTGATGCGTAGGTAAGAACGGTTCTTGCTCAGCCCATAGCAGCCACGTAAAACTTGCAACAACAAAGTAGATGACGTCTAACTTGTTTTTGCAGGGCATGTTGTGATGTGATATGGTCAAGACGTGATGAGATATAAGTTGTTGTATAAGATGATCATGTTTTGTTGAAGTTATCGGCAACTGGCAGAAGCCTTATGGTTGTCTCTTTATTGCATAAGATGCAAGCGCCAGATAATTGCTTTACTTTATCGCTATGCGATAGCAATAGTTGGTGAGACGACTATGTGACGACACATTGATATAGATCAAGATGATGGAGATCATGGTGTCATGCCGGTGACGATGGAAATCATGACGATGCTTTGAAGATGGAGATCAAAGGCACAAGATGATGATGGCCATATCATGTCACATATTTTGATTGCATGTGATGTTTATCTTTTATACATCTTATTTTGCTTAGTTCGACGGTAGCTTTATAAGATGATCTCTCACTAATTATCAAGGTACAAGTGTTCTCCCTGAGTATGCACCGTTGTGAAAGTTCTTTGTGCTGAGACACCACGTGATGATCGGGTGTGATAGGCTCTACGTTCAAATACAACGGGTGCAAAACAGTTGCACACGCGGAATACTCAGGTTAAACTTGATGAGCCTAGCATATAACAGATATGGCCTCGGAACACTGAGACCGAAAGGTCGAGCGTGAACCATATAGTAGATATGATCAACATAGTGATGTTCACCATTGAAACTACTCCATCTCACGTGATGATCGGACATGGTTTAGTTGATATGGATCACGTGATCACTTAGAGGATTAGAGGGATGTCTATCTAAGTGGGAGTTCTTAAGTAATATGATTAATTGAACTTAAATTTATCATGAACTTAGTCCTGGTAGTATTAGCATATCTATGTTGTAGATCAATAGCTCGCGTTTAGCTCCCCTGTTTTATTTTTGATATGTTCCCAGAGAAAACTAAGTTGAAAGATGTTAGTAGCAATGATGTGGATTGGATCCGTGATATGAGGTTTATCCTCATTGCTGCACAGAAGAATTATGTCCTTGATGCATCGCTAGGTGACAAACCTATTGCAGGAGCAGATACAGATGTTATGAACGTTTGGCTAGCTCAATATGATGACTACTTGATAGTTTAGTGCACCATGCTTAAACGGCTTAGAATCGGGACTTCAAAGACGTTTTGAACGTCATGGACCATATGAGATGTTCCAGGAGTTGAAGTTAATATTTCAAGCAAATACCCGAGTTGAGAGATATGAAGTCTCCAACAAGTTCTATAGCTAAAAGATGGAGGAGAATAGCTCAAGCAGTGAGCATGTGCTCAGATTGTCTGGGTAGTACAATCGCTTGAATCAAGTGGGAGTTAATCTTCCAGATAAAATAGTGATTGACAGAATTCTCTAGTCACCATCACCAAGTTAGTAGAACTTCGTGATGAACTATAATATGCAAGGGATAACGGAAACGATTCCCAAGCTCTTCGTGATGCTGAAATCGACGAAGGTAGAAATCAAGAAAAGCATCAAGTGTTGATGGTAAACAAAAACCACTAGTTTCAAGTAAAGGGACAAAGGGAAGAAAGGGGAACTTCAAGAAGAATGGCAAGCAAGTTGCTGCTCAAGTGAAAAAGCCCAAGTATAGACCTAAGCCTGAAACTGAGTGCTTCTACTGCAAAGGGACTGGTCACTGGAAGCGGAACTACCCAAGTAATTGGCGGATAAGAAGGATGGCAAAGTGAACATAGGTATATTTGATATACATGTTATTGATGTGTACTTTACTAGTGTTTATAACAACCCCTCAGTATTTGATACTAGTTCAGTTGCTAAGGATAGTAACTCGAAACGGGAGTTGCAGAATGAACAGAGACTAGTTAAGGGTGAAGTGATGATGTGTATTGGAAATGGTTCCAAGATTGATATGATCATCATCGCACACTCCCTATACTTTCGGGATTAGTGTTGAACCTAAAATAAATGTTATTTAGTGTTTGCGTTGAGCATGAATATGATTGGATCATGTTTATTGCAATACGGTTATTCATGTAAGTTAGAGAATAATTGTTGTTCTGTTTACATGAATAAAACCTTCTATGGTCATACACCCAATGAAAATGGTTTGTTGGATCTCAATTGTGGTGATACACATTTTCATAATATTGAAGCCAAAAGATGCAAAGTTAATAATGATAGTGCAACTTATTTGTGGCACTGCCGTTTAGGTCATATTGGTGTAAAGCGCATGAAGAAAATCCATGCTGATGGGCTTTTGGAATCACTTGATTATGAATCAGTTGATGCTTGCGAACCATGCCTTATGGGTAAGATGACTAAGATTCCGTTCTCCGGAACAATGGAGCGAGCAACTGACTTATTGGAAATAATACATACTGATGTATGCGATCCGATGAGTGTTGAGGCTCGCGGCGGGTATCGTTATTTTCTGAACTTCACAGATGATTTGAGCAGATATGGGTATATCTACTTGATGAAACATAAGTCTGAAACATTTGAAAAGTTCATATAATTTCAGAGTGAAGTGGAAAATCATCGTAACAGGAAAATAAAGTTTCTACGATCTGATCGCGGAGACGAATATTTGAGTTACGAGTTTGGCCTTCAGTTAAAACAATGTGAAATAGTTTCACTACTCACGCCACCTGGACCACCACAGTGTAATGGTGTGTCCGAATGTCGTTACCGTACTTTATTAGATATGGTGCGATCTATGATGTCTCTTACCGATCTACCACTATTGTTTTGGGGTTATGCATTAGAGACAGCTACATTCACGTTAATTAGGGCACCGTCTAAATCCGTTGAGATGACACCATATGAACTATGGTTTGGCAAGAAACCTAAGCTGTCGTTTCTTAAAGTTTGAGGTTGCAATGCTTATGTGAAAAAGGTTTCAACCTGATAAGCTCAAACCCAAATCGGAGAAGTGCGTCTTCATAGGATACCCAAAAGAAAATGTTGGGTACACCTTCTATCACAGATCCGAAGGCAAGATATTCGTTGCTGAGAATGGAACCTTTCTAGAGAAGGAGTTTCTCTTGAAAGAAGTGAGTGGGAGGAAAGTAAAACTTGATGAGGTAATTGTACCTTCTCCCGAATTGGAGAATAGTTCATCACAAAAATCAGTTCCAGTGATGCGTACACCAATTAGTGAGGAAGTTAATGATGATGATCATAAAACTTCGGATCAAGTTACTACAGAACTTCGTAGATCAACCAGAGCACGATCCGCACCAGAGTGGTACGGTAATCATGTACTGGAAGTCATGTTACTAGACCATGATAAACCTACGAACTATGAGGAAGCGATGATGAGCCCAGATTCCGCGAAATGGCTTGAGGCCATGAAATCTGAGATGAGATCCATGTATGAGAACAAAGTATGGACTTTGATTGACTTGCCCAATGATCGGCGAGCCATTGAGATTAAATGGATCTTCAAGAGGAAGACGGACGCTGATAGTAGTGTTACTATCTACAAAGCTAGAATTGTCGCAAAAGGTTTTCGACAAGTTCAAGGTGTTGACTACGATGAGAGTTTCTCACTCGTATCTATGCTTAAGTTTGTCCGAATCATGTTATCAATTGCCGCATTTTATGAAATCTGGCAAATGGATAAACAAAACTGCATTCCTTAATGGATTTATTAAAGAAGAGTTGTATATGATGCAACCAGAAGGTTTTGTCAATCCTAAAGGTGCTAACAAAATATGCAAGCTCCAGCGATCCATCTATGGACTGGTGCAAGCATCTCGGAGTTGGAATATACGCTTTGATAAGTTGATCAAAGGATATAGTTTTATACAGACTTGCGGTGAAGCCTGTATTTACAAGAAAGTGAGTGGGAGCACTACAACATTTCTGATAAGTATATGTGAATGACATATTGTTGATCGGAAATAATGTAGAATTATTCTGCAAAGCATAAAGGAGTGTTTGAAAGGAGTTTTTCAAAGAAAGACCTCTGTGAAGCTGCTTACATATTGAGCATCAAGATCTATAGAGATAGATCAAGACGCCTGATAAGTTTTTCAATGAGTACATACCTTGACAAGATTTTGAAATAGTTCAAAATGGAACAGTCAAAGAAAGAGTTCTTGCCTGTGTTACAAGGTGTGAAATTGAGTAAGACTCAAAGCCCGACCACGGCAGAAGATAGAAAGAGAATGAAAGTCATTCCCTATGCCTCAGCCATAGGTTCTATAAAGTATGCCATGCTGTGTACCAGATCTATTGTATACCCTACACTGATTTTGGCAAGGGAGTACAATAGTGATCTAGGAGTAGATCACTGGACAGCGGTCAAAATTATCCTTAGTGGAATAAGGATATGTTTCTCGATTATGGAGGTGACAAAAAGGTTCGTTGTAAAGGGTTGCGTCGATGCAAATTTTGACACTGATCCAGATGACTCTAAGTCTCAATCTGGATACATATTGAAAGTGGGAGCAATTAGCTAGAGTAGCTCCGTGCAGAGAATTGTTGACATAGAAATTTGCAAAATACATACGGATCTGAATGTGGCAGACCCGTTGACTAAACTTCTCTCACAAGCAAAACATGATCACACCTTAGTACTCTTTGGGTGTTAATCACATAGCGATGTGAACTAGATTATTGACTCTAGTAAACCCTTTGGGTGTTGGTCACATGACGATGTGAACTATGGGTGTTAATCACATGGTGATGTGAACTAGATTATTGACTCTAGTGCAAGTGGGAGACTGAAGGAAATATGCCCTAGAGGCAATAATAAAGTTATTATTTATTTCCTTATATCATGATAAATGTTTATTATTCATGCTAGAATTGTATTAACCGGAAACATAATACATGTGTGAATACATAGACAAACAGAGTGTCACTAGTATGCCTCTACTTGACTAGCTCGTTAATTAAAGATGGTTATGTTTCCTAACCATAGACATGAGTTGTCATTTGATTAACGGGATCACATCATTAGGAGAATAATGTGATTAACTTGACCCATTCCGTTAGCTTAGCACTTGATCGTTTAGTATGTTGCTATTGCTTTCTCCATGACTTATACATGTTCCTATGACTATGAGATTATGCAACTCCCGTTTACCGGAGGAACACTTTGTGTGCTACCAAACGTCACAACGTAACTGGGTGATTATAAAGGTGCTCTACAGGTGTCTCCGAAGGTACTTATTGGGTTGGCGTATTTTGAGATTAGGATTTGTCACTCCGATTGTCGGAGAGGTATCTCTGGGCCCACTCGGTAATGCACATCACTATAAGCCTTGCAAGCATTGTAACTAATGAGTTAGTTGCGGGATGATGTATTACGGAACGAGTAAAGAGACTTGCCGGTAACGAGATTGAACTAGGTATTGAGATACCAACGATCGAATCTCAGGCAAGTAACATACCGATGACAAAGGGAACAATGTATGTTGTTATGCGGTTTGACCGATAAAGATCTTCGTAGAATATGTGGGAGCCAATATGAGCATCCAGGTTCCGGTATTGGTTATTGACCGGAGGCGTGTCTCGGTCATGTCTACATTGTTCTCGAACCCGTAGGGTCCGCACACTTAAAGTTCGATGACGGTTATATTATGAGTTTATGTGTTTTGATGTACCGAAGGTAGTTCGGAGTCCCTGATGAGATCGGGGACATGACGAGGAGTCTCGAAATGGTCGAGACGTAAAGATCGATATATTGGACGACTATATTCGGACTTCGGAAAGGTTCCGAATGATTCGGGTATTTTTCGGAGTACCGGAGAGTTACGGGAATTCGCCGGGGAGTATATGGGCCTTATTGGGCTTTAGGGGAAAGAGAGAGGAGAGGCTGCGCGCCCCCCAAGGCCTAGTCCGAATTGGACTAGGGGGAGGGGCTGCGCCCCCTCCTTCCTTCTCTTCTCTTTCCCCTTTCCTTGACTCCTACTCCTACTACTTGGAAGGGCGGGAATCCTACTCCCGGTGGGAGTAGGACTCCTCCTAGGGCGCACCATAGAGAGGGCCGGCCCTCCTCCTCCTCCACTCCTTTATATACGGGGAGGGGGGCACCCCTTGGAGAAACAACAATTGATCCTTTGGATCTCTTAGCCGTGTGCGGTGCCCCCCTCCACCATAATCCACCTCGATAATATCGTAGCGGTGCTTAGGCGAAGCCCTGCGTCGGTAGAACATCATCATCGTCACCACACCGTCGTGCTGACGAAACTCTCCCTCAACACTCGGCTGGATCGGAGTTCGAGGGATGTCATCGAGTTGAACGTGTGCTGAACTCGGAGGTGCCGTGCGTTCGGTACTTGATCGGTCGGATCGTGAAGACGTACGACTACATCAACCGCGTTGTGCTAACGCTTCCGCTTTCGGTCTACGAGGGTACGTGGACAACACTCTCCCCTCTCGTTGCTATGCATCACCATGATCTTGCGTGTGCGTAGGAAATTTTTGAAATTACTACGTTCCCCAACAGGTTGCCCCATGGACGAGGCCTCTCTAAGGGTTCTTTTTAATTCCCCTATCAATTGCAAAGGAAAGGGATGAAGGCTTTTACTGTCACCTTGAATTACCTTCACATCCTAACCTTTACAACGATAGTGATACACTTCATAGCCTTTCAGAGATAATGCTGAGTGGGGGCCCTTCACAACATCCATGAAGTTTATGAAACTAAGCATTCAACAGGGTATCTCATATCCTATAGCATTTCAGATCCTATACATACCAAGGTTCATCCATATCCCCGAGAACTAAGGGGTCTACTCACACATGGAGACAACAAGCATCATGAGGATGGTAATGGTGAACATGGATGAATCACACAAGTAACACATAAGACAATCCACTAGGGTTCCTGATGTTGCATTGAGACGGAGAAGGATGTTGATGATGATGATGACAGTGGTGATGATGTTGACGATATTGGTGGTGATGTTGACGTCCCCTTGCGTTTGGTGATGAAGATGGCGATCTCCTCCTTGTCAATCCCTCCTACGGATGACTCAGGAGGCTAGGGTTCTGCATTCTGGATGTGTTTCTGGTGCGTATGTTTGTCTGATCACCAATCCAACTTCATGAGGTGGAAGTAGTGGATGAGGCGGCGGCGTTGGCACCTCGTACAGTCACGCATACGAGCGGCGCTCGTATGCTAGGTCGTCTTTTGCTCTAGAGCCGCCGTGTGAACTCCTCCTTCATCCCTTTGCTTCATTCTTCTTACGGTAGTTAATTATCACATTGAATAACGTGATTCCACCATAAGTTCCTAGGAATCCTTCCATAGAACTTCATTTACTCCAAAAGACGTTACCTAGGAAATACCGACAAAAAGTAGTGCGCGAACGCAGTAAAATTCCACAAAGCCTACCATGTAGGCACAAAATAACTAGCAAAATCATCACATATTTTGGACTTATCACTCCCTGCCCTTAGTCTCTTCGTGGCTCACTCTCCATGATCGTGGGTACCTGCAGGAATGAAGAACACGAATGACACAAGAGCCATGATTAGAAAGTATGGCTAGTTGGCTGAGTGCTACAGTGGTGGAGATGGTGGTGACTACGGAGATGGAGATGGGAAATGGAGGCGGATTGGGTTGCTGTTGATGACGAAGATGGAGGTCTCGACGATTGCCCATTGCTCTTCTTGCATGGCATCTTTTATAAAGTCTAATCTGGTGGATCAGGGGACGCCGTTGGTAGTCCATACGATCACGCATATGAGCGTGTGCGGTCGTATGGAACTCCGCCTTTTGCTTTGTTTCCTCTGGTGCGCCTCCCACTTGATCTCCTCTATATTCTCTTTGCTCCTTTCGATGTATTGATTTGATTTCGTCCGTAAATAGCCCATTTCCTGTGAAAATAAAATAAATATCAAATATTTGGAATCCTTTGCATTCATTAGTCACTAGTAGCAATATCTGAGCGATTTTTTAAATGAAATATCTCGGTTTAAACTCATGTTTGATGAGCGTAAATATTAACACTGATCAACACACACCCTTCCCCTTCCCCTT
This sequence comes from Triticum aestivum, assembly GCF_018294505.1. Taxonomy (NCBI): domain Eukaryota; kingdom Viridiplantae; phylum Streptophyta; class Magnoliopsida; order Poales; family Poaceae; genus Triticum; species Triticum aestivum. Next base: position 436,330,249 of record NC_057796.1, on the reverse strand, counting down.
TCCATTTCGCCTTCCTTTTCCCTTGCCATGTTCGTCGCAGTACCGACCGAAAACGCAATATGGGTCCAGCATGATCTGCTCACTGCCAGAGCTGGCGGATGCCTCAGAGCCATCCATCCTCTCCTCCTCTCTGAACGGTGGGCCGGTGAGCGATCGTACTGCTCGTGTGCAAGCGCACACGCCATCCTAGCTCCAGAATGTGCGCATGCAGGGCATCAACGGTATTGTCCCCCGTGTCCTTGTCAATAGCAGTGTGGTTAGACTAGCCACAATGGGTAGTAACATAGACTAGTAACATGCCTATGTTACTAGTCTATGTTACTATGTCTATAGTGGGGAGTAACATATGTGTGGTAACATGCAACACTTCATTTATTAGGCTATAGACACATCTTGCCTTGATATGTGTGATGTTACTCCACTACAAAAAAATACACTTCCGTGATGATACGTGTTTGTCACAATAGGTCGCGTTTTTTGTCATGCATGTACATCCATGACAAATTTATGACAGAATCAAGATAGTCATACCTGTGCTGTCGTAGAAGTGTTCCATGACATTACCAAAATTATCATCACGGAAGTGTCCACTTCCATGACGATAAATTGCGCGTCACAGAAGTGCTTTCGTCAAGGGTGACCGACACGTGGCATCCACCGTAACGGAACGCCGTTAAGCTATCGGGTCGGGTTTTGGATCCGATAACCCGTTAACAGCCCTGACCAATGGGAAATTTCCACGTGTAAAATTCTGATTGGCCGAAGGGAACACCTGTCAGCTCGTCAGTGGGCCAGATGTCGCCCGTCCATTGGAGGAGACATGCCTATGATACGTCGACACGTGGCTGGGCCCAACAGAGGCCCATATAGGTTAAAAAGGCCGGCCCAGTCAAAGGCCCGTAGAACTTAATCAGGTACTAGTGGGCCAGCCCAATAACGGCCTGCTTAATAAAGGCCCATTTACGGCCCGAAGCCAGATCTGGCCCGTTAATTGTTCGCCCAATATTTGGGCCCATTTGCGGCCCGAAGCCAGATCTGGCCCGTTAATTGTTCGCCGAATATTTGGGCCCAACTACAGCCCAGTGACTTTCGGCCTGTTAGAGGCCTGATGTAGACATGGGCCCATTTCAGCCCGGTGTGACTTTTGGCCTGGGAATGGCCCGTGCTGCCCATGGGCCATATATGGTCCGACGGGACATCGGGCCCACTAACGGCCCGTGCTAAAGGTGGCAACAGTTAAGCCCAACGTGACTTTGGGCCTGTTAAAGGCCTGTCGCGTAATTCGGCCCGTTGATGCCTGTGCTAAGCTTTCAGCCTCTTAAAGGCCCATGATATCAGTGGGCCAACTAAGGCCCGAGATATGTTTCGGCCTGGTAACGGCCCGTGAGCTAACTGGGCCCAAAACGGCCCGGTCTACATTTCGGCCTGCTGAAGGCCCGTCGACGACTAGTGAAAATTGAGGCCCAACATGCATTTTGGCCTGCTAAAGGCCCGTGGTTTCATCTCGGCCGTAACAGGCCAGTACAATATTCAACCTGTTAATGGCCCAACGCTACCTGGGCCAAACTAAGCGCTGGGTCGACAAAAGGGCCAACTAAAATATAGGCCGGTGTAAGTTTGGGCCTGGCGCAATGTGTGAAGGCCCCAATCATTCGGGCCCAAGAAAGACGCAGGCCGGCCCAATTGTGGCCCGCTAAAAACCTGGCCCGTTAGAGTCGAATATTTCAGTCTGGTCGACTACATCTGATTTTTTTCAGATATCGAATGATGACAGTAACTAGTAGAAATTGAGAACAAACCTACTCTATACAATAAAGAAATTACGGCATAGTAACTAAGAATAAACCTACACTATACAATAAAGGATTTAAGGTATATTACATCCACTCGGCATCGAAGTTCGCCACCAGTGATCATAAAGCGCAACGAAGAAGCAGATTACAAAATCTGGGCACCATTGCAGCGTAACAAAATAATACTAAACCGAGACCACTTCCAAGACAGTTCAAGAAAGGTTAGCCTTGCGGGGGAACTGCTGCGCAAGCTGCTGAGCAAGGCTGTGAGATCGGCCTAGCATGTCGGTCATAGCTTCCAGGTGTAGCTGTTTAGCGATGAGGTTCTCATTGGTGTTCTCCGCAATCTTTCTTAGTGATAGGACTTCAAGTCGAAGTTGAGTTGCAGAATGCCTTTCTGCTAGAACTTGGGACTGAAGAAGTCGAACTGATTCAGACAACGAATTCTGTGAGCTTGTCTGACTGTTAGTCTCAAGTAACTTGAACACTGCATCAAGACAAGACTTTGGGGTTGTCTCGCTATCTTCAAGATGTTTTGCCTTCTTTGCTGCAATATATGTTGGGTTTGTCTCACAGCCTTCAACAGACTTGTGCATGCCATTAGACATATCACCCTGAAACAAAGCAGAGAGATGACAGGTTTTGCACGTGTATAAACAAAGATGATAACTGTTCTATCAATTCTATCCAATTTCAAATTAGAAAATAAAGAGTAAGTTCAAAATATCAATAGCATAATTTGGCATTGTTCATAATGCGGGGAGCTTCACCACACTACTGGATTACCATGTCAACATAACAAGCATAGATGAAGGGCAAAGAAAATCATTGTATCTATTTTGGATAATGTGCATGGCATGTTGTTCATATCATCAGCCACATCAGTAAGATAAAACAGGAGATGACAAGGTGCAACGTGGGCTGCTTCACCACACACTGGATTATAGATCCACAAAAACAAGCATACATATAGGGAGTATTAAGTAATGTGCATGGTATGAATAAGGAATTTGGTTTTACAAGTAAAACTTAGAACTTACAGTTCTTACGAACATGCATTTTGGTAGAAACAGCAAACTAAACAACAGTAAACGATAGGGAGTATGAGCAAATTAAACAGTAGTTGAGGATAAAGGCTTTAGAAGGACTGACTTACATTAACAGTTAACACCGGCTTTATAATGCCCTTCTCCATGTCAAGGGAAGGATAACTCAAGAATTTCAGCATAGAATCTTCTTCATAAGCATTGCCTGTACTCTACATTTTGTAGAGAGTAATTATAGATATGATAATACTGGAAGGGATAGAGGATAATGAAGATAAGATGCAGATTGATGCTACATAATCAACTACCAATCCCTGGAAGTACAAGCGTTACAGGACAAAATGTACTGACAAGAGCAATGGGCTACACTTCTGCACTGGCATTGTCTGTGTATTCTACTTGTTGGTAAGATTAAATATATATCTGATCTTTTTTAGTAAATGGTGGGCGAGGGAGATAAGATGCAGAATGCTACAAAATGAACCAATCCCTCTTCCTATAATACAAGAGTGTTTTGAACACTGGTGTACTGTACAAAACGTTCTTATATTATGGGACGGAGGGAGTAGCTGTTAATGTAAGTACAGTGATAGACCATGTTCAGTCCTTACAAGAGGATTGCAGAGCTAAACCTCTTCAAAAGCATTGGGTTGATTCTAAATTTATGTAAGAGTCCATACGGATCTTATAATGTCCACCAAATGGACGATTACGAGGCTAACAAGTGCAGTGATGCTACATAATCAAACAACTATGAAAGTAAGTATGGTCATACAGGGCAAGAGGTACTCACAAGAGCAATGTAGTGTGCAGTATAGTTGCGAGATTCTGTGATCCCTTGAGAACGAATGTTCTTCTGCTAACAGTTTTCATACAAGTGAGACATTAAGGAAAATGTAGTTCAAATTGTGATGTGATATCATAGACAGTACCTTACGCTGCAGCTGAGACCAATGTGTAACAAGATTATTCCAGTCACCGTCGGATAAATGTAGCACCGGAGACTTTACAGAAATTTCGTTCAGAGGCTTGCCATCGAAGTGCGCCTGCCTCAGGTAGGAACGATACTTCATCAACGAGTGCTTGAAAAGCGCAACCAACCCTTGCTCGTCATCACAATCCAGTTTGCTCCTCGCCTATTTAAAAGAATGAAATCTTGTGTCTTCTGTCAGCAGAAACATATGCAGTAATGACCATGAATAACATTAGTACATTACTTACGCTTAAGTTGCGGAGGAAGACTGGAAATTGTTCTGTGTCTGCGGTATAATCTTTCCATGAAGGAAAGATGCGCACAAAGTTCCTGACAACAACATAAGCTTCGTCTTCTAAACTGGGAAGAAATGGAACAAGGGTCCTATTTGCTGCAATTGGGGCTCTCTCTGGTTTGAAAAGGGATTCGGCAACTGGATTTGGTGTACTCTTTGCTGGAATGGGGGGTTTTGCGTCGTACAGCTCGTGCTATGTCAACTGGCATAATCATACTGTTTGCTACAGTTGGGGTCTGCTGAGTTGGGGCATCAGAAATGACCAGTTTAGTAGGGCTAGAGTCTGCTAGAGTTGGGGTATTTTGTGGGTCAGGTGATATTGCAACTACACCTAATGGGCTATTTGATTTATCAGGTGCCACTACCTTTTCCAAATACTTTGCTTGTGCTCCTCCACGATCAGCAATCGCCCTCTTCCTTTTGAACGTCTGATACACAAGAACAACATTTGAATGGATAAATATGGTATGATGATAGATGGAATATGTACTGAAAATGGATAGGCAGGGCGTATTCACATACACGATGTGTAAACTAAGCTAATGGCAGTTCAAAAAAGTAGAAGCAATGCAAAGCATCAGTTGCAAGATATGTTCGAGCAGTGTAACCTTGGAAAGTTAGAGCAAGTACCTTGATGGGTGAATAAGATAGGGCATCTTCCTCTGACTCCTCCACTAGGGAGCTACATTGACTTAGGTCTCCCTCTAGCTCAGAATCACTGTTAGGATCATATTCTGAGCATGAATCTGTAGGTGGAGAGCGTTTGCATTGCATTGCATCCAGACTTGATTTCAGTCCCTTAATGCCAAGTTTGATAGCCATGGCATTGTTCTGCTTTATTCTTTTCATGCGCGCAAGCTCATAATCATTATGATGCTGTTCAGAATCTGAGATTCATGAAAACATAAAAAGTAGTCAGATTATCTATGGAATGCATTGCGGATTCAACTCGGAGAGTGTCTCCCTATAAACCCCTGCATATGCAAAGTTCACCTCCCCAACAGTGCTGACCAGACCACACACAGAAATACAAACCCCTTATGTCTCTATAACAGGCAGGCACACATTTCAAAACTGAAGTAGGAACATTAGAATCATATGAAATTCGTATTTGAACAAATAAACTAAGCAATTATGAGTGGCGTAATGTTTAGCTTCAAGGGTGGAGTGTTGGTAGTGCGACACAAAGCAAGTAGGCAGATTGTATTCCAGGTAAAAGATCGAAACCTATGTAAAAGCTGGAAATGACACTTTCTTTCTATACAATGCAGTGTTCGTTACCCACACATGATGGAAGAGATCACATAGAGAAATACTATTCACTCATGTCTACGGTTCCAGTATTTAGAAACAGGGTGGTCCACCCTAAAAGAATATTGACAACAAATATGACAAGGCAAGCATAGATGTAGTGAATCAATCATTTACTTGTGAGCTTACTAGGACAAGTATGCAGAATTGTAACTGCAGTAAGAGACCGTCCAAAATCTGAATGAAGAAGTTTGTCTAGCACTTATTGTTTGCAACTAATCGACGTGAATAATTCGATATTATATCGAATGAGTAAGAAAGACAAGTAAAATTGTTAACAAACCTGGCTTGCAGTAGTAATCTGGGTCAATGTCACTACGACCAACAATCCAAAATGACTAGTTTCTTTTCCGAGGGCCGGAATTTTGAAAACCCTGTGAACTTTAAAGGTACTAAAGATTACCGAAATACATCTGAACCATTAAGTGTAGGTAGCACTGAGCACACAACAAACCCTAATGACAGTCCTGCCTAATGAGTAATGAATCAATTAGGAAATGGGTGATGAGGAGTGGCTGCTCAGTGTTGAGGACGTATCTCAGGATAAATCGGGTTGGCTTGGTGGGTGCTGCACGCCTGAGCCCTGAACGGACTGGGAAGGTAGGCACGGCGGCACGCCCGGGCAGCGGTGACGCTGTTGGGCGAGCGGCTCCTGGCCTCCTGTTAGTCCGGCGTCTCCTCCTAGAGTCATGCCGTCCGGGGACGGCAAGTCGCCGGTGAGGCAGGCGGCTGGGGGCGAGTAGAGATCGGAAGCGCGTAGCAGAACAGAGGGGAATCGGGGCCTGGGACGACCCAAAATCCCAGGGTGGGCCGGCCCACAGTGGGCACCCTGTAGAGATACACACCCGAGCGGCGAACATGCATTTTCGAAACTAATTTAGGAACATTTAGCTGACCAATTAAACAACTCTGTTTTAATAATATCAGATTCATATTTGAACAACTAAGCTTGTTTAGCTTGATGGGTGGAGGAGTGTTATTATGACACGAAGCACGTATTCTGATCGTATAGTGATCATAAAAGGGGGAAACTCTAAGCATTTTTTTTAGCAAAATAGGGTTTCCCCTCCGATTTCTATTAAAGAAACCACCACGGAACCAACATGATCAATTAAACCCTAAACATGATCAATTAAACCGTATTATGGCTGTGCCATGGCAGATTTGAAGCTGCAAACCGGAGAAATGATATTTAGCATCCATTGTTTGCTTCGAACTAAGAACTAAATTCTAAGAGCTGAAAAGAAAGTAGAGTAACCAAGTTAAGATCTATTTTCTAGTTGAGATCAAAAAGTTGAGGAGATATGAAGTACCACCTCTCTTGCGGCGCCGTGTAGGCATCGGGGGTGCGATGGCTGTCGGTGGCATTGAAGCAGATCTGGGACGGTAGACGGGTGCATCGGGGGATAAGTCTCGTTGCGGTGGAAGAGAAGGTCGTGTGAGCGGCCCCGACAAAGAGGACGACGGTGCCGATGAAGCGAGAGGACACGATGCAAGGCTATTGGTCCGTCGCCGTGGATGAGAAACGTCCATCTCTAGCAGTGGACGACGCGGTCTTGGTAGGCGCTCCGGCATGGTGGAGGACCGTGGCGATGGATGTGGTGGAGGACGGCGGCGATGGATGGGGTGGCGGACGGAGGCTGGTGTGGGGATGGGGTGTTCTAGCGCGGACGGTGTATGAATGGGAAAATGGAGGGAGAGGTACAGGGAACCATGTTTTTGGGACGTGCCTGTCTGAAATATGGGAAAGTTACGAACTTAGCCCCCGTTTAAAATTTGGACGTCTCGTCGGTTGGGGATAGGACGGTAATCTCGCATCTCTCCAATATTTGCCCAGAGCGATTTCGGGCGAGGAGAGGGTGGTTGGCGCCCATGGTTGGCGCCCACGGTGTATGAACGGGGCTGACAGGTAGGGCGGTTGTGTCACGTCTGAGTGAAGTTACAAACCTGCCCCTATTGAAAATATTTGCCTACATCGATTTCGGCCGAGTCGAGTTTGTTTTGCCGCCCACCGTGTATGAATGGGGATGGAGGGAGAAACAGAGGTCTTTCGGATGAGCTTGAATCAAATGAGTTTTGCCGCCCATGCTTGACGCCCACCGTGTCGGAATGGGCTCAGAGGCGGTCGTGTCACGTCTAATTGAAGGTACTAACCTACCCCTATTTAGAGCAGTGGAAATCGGGCCGATGGATTGTCCGTGTAATGGGTAGACAGTAATTTCCATCTCCCAAACACTTGGCTTCGGGCAGCCGACGTGGGAGTGGACATTTTGCTGCTTCTTTCGAATTTGGGGACAATAAGCATCCACGTTTACCCTGGCAACTAAATTCGAATCCATTTTGTATTCCTATATGAATCTTTATAAATCATTCTATGTGTTTTTATATATCTTCAAAAGGACGACAAAGATGTATTCCACTGTCATATATGAATATGGTTTACAAATGCCGATACTCAAATTCAGAAACTAGAATCCAGTTTAAGGTGAATTCGAATATTTGGAACACTTCATGTCCAACTCAAATGTCACACGCAACATAATGTGTACTCCCATTTAGATATGTACACAAGCGATGTATCAAGATTCAAATACCGAGTCAATCAACCAAGAATGTGCAGAACTAATAGACATATAAACACTTATAGAGTATATGGATCAATAATATCAACTAACATACATAAGCCAGGCCGCTGTACTTTTTTTTGGCTACAACAGCATCCTTTTCTTAGCCAGCATCTTGGCCCTTTCCGATGCGTGCAACTTATGGTCCATCTATACTACTACTATTGCTGAATGCACATTCAGCCCGATTGGCATATTTGTAGGTCTGGCACAGCAATCCAAATGAAATGTCTCCGAGTCTTATCAGTTAATACAGACTTGTGCTCAAATAAAATTACAAACCAAAAAACAACAAAAAAACAATTATTACATGATCTCTAAAACAAATGGTTTGATTGATTACATGAACAGACAACACAAAGGTTATTCAACTATGGAAAGAACATTTCACCTATGATTTACCAAGTAGGAATTTAATTTCCTTTTTTCCTTCAGGACCTTAACAATCTGGTCAGTCTCAGCTTGCTTCGTTTTGAAATTCACCAAATATTTAATGGTTGCCTTGAGTACTGCTTGTAATTGTGCTGTTTGCTTCCTCAACATGTCAACTTCATCTCTAAGTGCAGAAGCAGAATCTCTTTCTACCACTAGTTTAGCCTCTTGAGCATCAGCAGTTGGCAATTCATAATGCACGATTGGGCCAGTGCCACTGCTGTGGGATGATGCAATGTCCATGGGGACCTCGCTCTTTGATCTTGGGCTAACCTATTTTTCCATTAAAGTTCCGATTGGATTCAGAAAAGTTGAAGTTAGCAAAACATCTCAACTGGGAGTTATAACAGCAAACCAGTTAAACAAACAAGGAATTAAAGAGTTTCAATTGGATGCTGAAAAGTAGTTATTAACATCATTGTAACCCGCTGTTGCAGCAACAAAGCAGTTAAACAAACAAGTAGATATTTAAGTTAAGGCAAACAGGTAATTCTTAACAGTAAGTATCAAACACATAGATAGGCGCAGTCTACAATATGATTAACAGGCTGTGCCATTATGTAATCAGTAGCAAACTAAATTAAACCAAGCAACGTAATTGAACAATTTTGCAATAAGTGGCTAACTAAAATTCCGAGAAGCAGGTAACTGAACTTATGCTAGTTCTTTGTACAGGCACACTGCAACTTCTTTTTCGCTTACAAGGTTGTACGAAGGAGTCCATGGCATCAATTGCTTGGATACGCAGTCCCAATACTTCTTTCTTCCCACACTGCATGGGTAAGTCGAATGGTTAATCTGGTAAGATGGTGCGTCCTTGATATGTTATATGAGGATGTGTAGTCAGACTAGTTGTAGCCAAACACATCACACTGGCTTTTACTGTATATTTCATGCGATTACTTTTGGCATATCGAGATCTAAGCAATCTACAATAGGATGAAAAGACTGGCATCCTTCACATTATTGGCGAACTCAGTTCATAGAAACAAGCAATTCAACCATTCTGTGGGTAAATCAAAAGCGCCACTGGAATATTTTTCACTATCCAATCATACACGCAAAAAGGGGCGACGCCACCATAGGGGCTGGTATGGGCGGCCGCCTCAGGTGGCTGGAAAGTGTGCACCTAGTTTGAGTCGTCCAGGTTGGCCCATGCTAGTTTTGTTCGTCCCAACGCACGAGCAGGCAATGTAAAAAATGAAGAAAAATGTTTCAATTTGGATGGGCCAATAACATAAGTGCAAGGCAGGCCCTATAGCAGGCTCGCGGCCCAAACGAGCGCCTCCCATATCGATCGACAACAGGAAAAATCCCAATTCATTCGCTCCAGCCTCCAGTCTGGTTTGCTCCTAACCTAGCCGCCGCTGGACAGACCGACACAACACTTCCTCCCACCCTCGTTGGAGGGCGGTCGCCGGGCTTCAAGCGAACGGAAGGACAAGAAGATGAAGATCCAACCCTGGGTGTAGCCTGCGTGGGAGGCAGCGGCGGCAGCACGGGCATGGCATCGAGCTTGCACAAACGGACAGTCGCAGCTTGCAAGAGTAGCATGCGCAACGAGCAGGTACATCACATCCCTGATTATATCTAATTCAACTCTTCAATTTCTGGCCAATAGTTAAACCTGACGGTGTTGTAAAACTGCTTGTATGTAGGGAATCTATGAGAAAATGAAACCAATTTCTACTTATTTTATAACTCCCCCAATCAATACTGAACTGACTGAATCTGATGTATCTAATCAAGTTTCCGGTGCAAACATACAAGCTCATGTTGTTCTTGAGCCTGAAGTGTCTAATGAACAGACTGCCAATGAAGGATTTGATGCAAACATTTTACATGCTCCTGGTGATGAACATATAGTGTCTAATGAGGGATCTAATGCAAGCATTTTGCAAGCTCATTGAAGGATTTAGTGTCTAATGATGATCTACTATGTTGAGAGAGACAGAGATTTGCAGGCATTGATGACAAGCAAATTATAGTGCATTTTCATAGCTTGAGGAAACGTCGAGGCCATCTACCAGAAAGTCCCCGTATCATGACAACATAGCATAAATACTTTTCTAATCTGTTGTTTGAAACTATTGGCATACTTGTGCAGGATAGATATATTGATATGCAGTTTGCGCACTGGTTATACGTGCAATTACACTTCGATATTTTCAGTCAGAGAACGAATAATTCAAGCAGGTACAGACCATGTTTGTAGTCCTTGTACACCATGTTGCATTTTGTGTTTTTGGTGCTTGCATCATTTATTGTTTATAATCTGAACTACTTTGGATCAGTAGCTGGTTTTCAAAGTGCATGTAGCTTCACATTTCTCAAGTTATGTTGATTTCTGGAGTGCAAGTGCCTTCGTATTTTTTAAGTTAAATGTTCGCCCCTGGTAACTTGAATTCGTGGATCAGCCACTACACACAAATCATACACGAATGCCAGTACGAATTAAATGAAATGCAGGGACTTACACTAGCTCGTTGTACAGGCTCACTGCAGCTCTGCTTGCGCTTGGGATGTTCCATGTACAAGTCCATGTTACCACTTGCTTGGATGTGCAGGCCTTGTGCTCCTTGCATCCCCTCTGCATTTTTGACACGGCGAATGGTTGATCAAATAAGAGGAATCGACCTTGATGTTGTAACGGAGGACAGATACTTACAAGGTTATACAGGTGTGCAGGATGTGTACCAGATCCCGTTGCGCCGTCATGCTTCGCTAAAAAATGGATTTGCTTGTTTCAGATGATATCTCCAGAAGAAATAAGAGTTAAAGTCAGAGTTGCATAGGCGTGTAAGCTAAGAGAGCAGTTAAAGGATATCCAAACATCGTCGAAACAGTGCACAAGGGAGTGATGTGTGGATACCTAGTTCGGGCCGACGTTTGGGCATGCTCGCCTAGCGTTGAGGGTGATGCGCTGGCGTTGGCTGGCCGCGCACGAATGCAGATCTTGAGTGGCAGCGGAGCGCTACGATGCGGTGGACGAGACCGTTGGTGAAGCCCCAACGGCCTCGGGGGGCGGAGGTGCGACGATGTGCTCGGTGAAGTAGCCCAGGTGAGTGGGAGACGGCGTCGGTGAAGCGCACCTGATGCGGTGGAACTCGGTGTCCGTGAGGCACATCGGTTGCGGCGGACGACGTTGTTGGTGGACCACCCGGTGCGGTGGACGAGGGCGTAAATGAGGTAGCTCCGGTGCGGTGGTGAAGCGCGACCGTCGTCTTCGTCGTCGTCGTCCGGCACAGAGGTGGGGAACGGTGGGGAAAGAGACGAGATGAGGGGCGATTCGAGGGTTGGCGGCGAATTAGGGATTTGAGCAATCTGGGCGCGGAAGGGGACGGTGGAGAAGAGAGATTTTGCAGGGCTGGAATTGGGGCCGCCAGATATTTCAATCCGAAACGTGGAAGCGCGAACTTATATTGTTGTCGTCCTTTTTTTGGGGGGGGAGGGGGGTGGGTGGCTGGGTGCTACGCGTCCGTCCGACACACGCGACCACCCCGACAGGACTATCTTCGGTGCCTTAAGGCACCTGCCTTTGTGTCCATGACATGTGGGCCCAACAGGTGGCTGGCCCACATGTCAGTGACCCAAAGGCAGTTGCCTTTAAGGCACCGAAGCAGCGTCCACCCCGACACGACCCTGGTCTGCCTGGTGCGCCTACATTTGAGAATGCAAACGAATCTTCTTTCATTTGCAAACGAATCTGTACGTATTACCATGCCCGTGTTTTCCTTGCAATAATTAGTCATTCGAAACGAGATACTCCATCCGTTCACTTTTGTAAGTCGTTTCAGACAACTTAAAATGAACTGTTTTGCACATTCTCTGAAATGTCTTCAAGGTCTTATAAAAGTGAACAGAGGGAGTACTATAAATTAATTAATGAGGAGTTATTTGAAAAAAAATCGAAACGGTACCCACGCTAACGTGGATTAGAGTGTGTGTCACATAATTAGTTATTTGAATTAGAGTGTGTGTCACGTAGTTAGTTATTTGAATTAGAGTGTGTGTCACGTAGCGATCTCCAATTCTAACGTGGATTTCGCATTTCACTGTATCCACGCTACTTTTTTTAATACAAATTCATATGTATATGATGAACACCATGGTAGTGAGAAAACTTTTGGATGGATTCAAACATATGACCTACAAAATAGCACAACTAACTGAGTCAATGTCAACTTTTCAAAACTTAGTATGGCACGAATTCGAAATAATTATCCGTATGCCTGGTCCTTGGTTCAAATCTTACAATGTACACCGAATTGAAACATCGATATTAAGTCTCGTACTATGTACATTCAAATGTTGTTTTTAGCCCCCCCGCACAAACGCTACATACTTCCTGTATCGGTCAATCTTCCTCTCCTAACCACCTTAGGAAGCTATCGGTTTCCAACACACGTTCATTCTTTCTCTCCATGTTTTGATCTCTAAGTCTCTCAACTACACAACCCCTTTTTCCACTCTGTTACCAAATGTATTTACCTCACACACCCGCCATTGCACCCCATGCCGAGCTCTCTCTCTCCCCCTCTCTCTCTCACCCTCTCGCGCTAAATACATGCATTGCCTATCTAGCCCCCCAACCTCTCGTGCGCACACACGCACGTTGTATATCTAGGTCACTCCCTCGAGACTGTCTCACTCTTTCTTCCGCACGGCGGACCACACTCGCTCAATCTCGCTCTCTTTATCAGAGTCTCGTTTAACCTCGTTTTCTTTCACACACAAATGATATATATCCCTGTTCGGGCCTCGATCGACACACTCTATACTCTCTCACGCAGATTGTCTATCTAGGTCAGTCCATCCAAGCCGCCGCCACTCTTTCGACCTCATGGTGGGCCACGCTCACTCAATCTCTCTCTCTCTCTCTCCGTATGTCTCGATTGACCTCGCTCTTGAAAAAACGATATATCACCATGTTTGAGCCCAATTCGACCTATTCACATTGTATACTCTCTCACGCACATCGTCTATCTAGGTCACTCTCTCCAACCCGTCTCACTCTTTCGATCGCACGGCGACCCTATGTGATCGGTTGACCATGCTTCCTCCCACGCACAAAATATATCTACACATCTTGTACTGGATCATCTCTCAAGCTCTATATTACAGCCCTCACCCTTGACAAAAAGCTCAATCGGACAACATCTCTCCAGAGCATATATATTTTTCAATGAATGTCGGACCACACTCACTTTGTCTCTCTATCTATATGTCTCTTGATAGACCTCGCTTTCTCACGCCGTATCTTCCACGCGTTGAAGCTACTACCTCTCCATCCCTCGCAAAGCCGAAGCTATTTACATTGCGAGGGGCACTCCAACCTTGGATTAATTTGTGTAGGCATTTATTCCGGTCGGTTTAGATTATATTTTCGTAGCATTCGGCCCACAACTACTCCAAACACCGTTGCAACCCACGCAACTCCCCTAGTTGATTTCCCTCTGGCTCGGTCATCGCTCTCTTGCACGTCCTTTCTCGCCTTCAACGTCGCACCATGGTATTATTGAAAAAACTATGTTGTTCTCTTTAATTATTATAAATAAGCTACAAAACTACACACCGCTAGTCCACTTGGAATGGAACAAATTTCGACCCACAAATTAAAGTGCTACAAACTACACACCGAGGGGCCCACATGTCATGAAACAAATTTGGACCCATATACAAATTAAAAAATAAAGGACGAGGATCGAATATGCGACCGGGCCTTCAAGCCGCACGTCAATAGGCAACATACGTAGAATAGCAATGTTTGTTGTACCCCCTTTGTTCATATAATGTTTTTATATTACCACAGCCTAATTAATGGATAACATGTAATATTATTTTTAGTACTATTCGCCTTCACTTACTGGTGGGTTCCATGTGTGCTCTCTCTCTCCTCCCCTTCTGCGTTTAGACGCACGGGCAAACAGGAAGAACTCGCGGGCGATGTTGCCGTTGACCATATCTGGACGCGTTCACAAGTCACGGCACCAGTTTCACGTACTAGCAGCACTAGTCAGTGTGTACGTGCAATGCATGTTAATTTGGAAGTATATTAAGTGCATGCGGATATTAACTACTAGGATATTATTTGCGTGTTGTCATGTGATTATCACTATTTTTGGCATGAAATTAACTGCATGCTAAACGTGTTGAGCGCTCGACATTGAAGCAGTCTAGGTCGTTGGATGACAAGGAATACATGTGGCTTGATGATGTTTTATATTTAATTTGATACGGCTCTAGCAGAACATTCAATCGATCAAACCACACATTTCGTTCAGTCTGACTCCGACTTTAAATTATACGACGATCGATATAAAATAAACGGAAATGATAAACGTTCGGATTTTAAGCATGGCAATCCGAACGTTTTTCATGGCAAATTTAGATTACGCGGCGGCGGCGGGGGCGTCTCGCGGTGGGAAGCGGCTCCTCTTCCGTGCTCTGTGTGTCGTCCGGCCACTGACCGACGGCGACGGCGGCGTCTTGCGCCGTTGTTGGCGCACTCCTGGACGTTGGCCAAGCTTCAAGGAAGGCCAAAATGTTCTGGACTTCGGAGCGAGTCAACTGGCGGGAGGAGGCGACTGGCGTTGGTGCAAGGAAGCGGTCGACGGCGGCCATCCATGCCGCTGAGGGGGGCACTGGCACCCGCGCGGGGACAGGCACTGTCAACGTCGCGGCGGAGACATTCGTGTGCACGGGCACCGGCACGGGCGCGCATGTCAGTGCACGCGCAGGCGCATGCGCTGGCAGGTGCACGAGCATCGGCACGGGCGTGCGCGTCAGTGCACGCGCAGGCGCATGCGCTGGCAGGTGCACGGGCGTGAAAGTTGGCGGGGACCTTGTGGAACCCTGTGGGATCAAGCTCGGCGACAATGTGCGGCTCCCAGCCCATCAATGCCACGGGGATGGGCGCTGGCGCAGTCGGGGCGACGGGAGCCGGAATGGGAGCGGGGACAGGTGCGGCGTCTTCCCGCAAGGCCAGTTCAAGCTCGTCCCAAAGCGCCTTATGTTCTTGAGACTCCGGCTGGGTGTCTTCCTCAGGAAACTGGAACACTAAGGGCAGACCATCGTGATGCGGCATGGCGTACGTTTAGGTCAGGCTAGTTGGAGGTAGACGACAGGAGAATTGAAGAGGAAGAGAGAGGATTGTAGTGATAATGGGTAGTGAGGGGTTGATTTTAAACTGCGGCGCTGGCGACATTAAAAGTGGGAGCAGTTGGGACGACGGTGGGCGGCGGAGCCTGGTCAAAGGGCTCGCCTCCCGGTGAGCCTGCACAGCGGTCTGCTCGCATGCCTCCCTGACAGCCGGCGCAGCGGTCTGCTCGCACGCCTCCCGTCGACTCACACGCTTGCTCGGACGGCACCTGCCGATGAGAAGCGGGGACTCGTGGCGGCACGTAAACGCCCACGGTTTCAATAGTGAAAGCGTTCGCCTTAACGTGACAGGTCTTTGTTCCAAATTACCTTGGCTCTTCATTTGTGCAACTTGTCATAAGCAGCTTGCCTCAAATTGAAAAAAAAACTTACGAAGTAATATTTGTGCCATATCATGTGACCATACTTAGTTTCAAGAATTTATGCTCACTTTTGGATTTTCTGAAATTTAAGATCCAGGATTCGAAACAATATCATAACCTGCATCATGCAATAAATTTTCAAGCCGTACATCTGTCCTGTTGTATTTCTTAAGAAAGGATTTGGTCAAACATTTTGCTTAGTTAGACTTCAGACAAGTTATATATGCAGAGTAAGAGGATAATCCCTCCGTACCAGTGCATTGCCTGATATATTAACTCAAGTACTAGGCACGAACAAACGGGCTCGGTTCTGTGCTCATCCTGGTGTAGTAGTAGTAGTACTAGGCAATGCAGTTGACGGGTGACCTTGACGAGCGGCGACCGAGGGAATTGAACCATGCTCGGCACGGTAGGTAACGTTGTCTAGTTACTAAAGCATCCCTCCGTTGTTCATCGGTAGTCATTATGGACTGGGGACATGAGGGGAATTTCCTAGGGCTGGAATTCTGACCGCCAGATATTTCGACTTGAAACGCTGAGGCTCGACTGGTTGGGGTTGCCTAATGTGCATACCACGCACGCCACCAAAGGACACGAGTCCGGTTTTTTAGGATCAACACGAGCCAAGGTCTGGCTGGTACGCCGTTGGGTCCTACCATTCGAGAATACGAAAGGAACCTTTTAAATTGCCGAAGGAATCTATGTGTATTACAATACCCGTATTTTCCTTGCAAATACTAATCTCAACATGGTAATTGATTTATGACGAGTTGTTGATTTAGAGTGAGTTTGTGATATACTGATCTCAACGTGGATTTCACATTTCATGGTATCCCTAGTAAGTTTTGCAATGCAAATTCAAATTTAAAAGATGAACAATATGGAGGTGAGAAAACTTTGTATGTATCAAGCATATGACCACACACACACACAGAGACACACACGCACGAACACAACAACAATCCAATAAGTATAGTGCATCTATTTTTCCAAACCATGCATGTATGACACGAATTCAAAAATACTCCCTCTATTCCTAAATATTAGTCTTTTAGAGAGTTCAACAAGTGACTACATACGGAGCAAAATGAGTGAATCTAGACTCTAAAATATGTCTATATACATCCGTATGTGCCTCTAAAAAGACTAATATTTAGGAACGAAGGGAGTAAAATGTAAGACATCCATGGTCCTCAGTTCAATATTTAAAATGAACATGAAACTGAAACATGAATATTAAGTCTAGTACTATAGTACATGCAAATGTTGTGTTTAGGCGGAGCTATGATTGTCGGGGGTCAACCCCTCGACCTTAGATAAAATTGTGGAGCTCTGTTTAGGGTTGTTTAGATTATATTTGTCCCCACCCTCCCAACCACCGATTGGTTGTGCACCCCCCACCCCTGCTCCCCGAGAGAATATCATGTGCCCCCATACCTTAGATGCTATATGCCGATACGAGTTGCTTGGAGCTTGTAGATCTGAGATATAGCAGCTCACATGATGTGTCTTAATATTTTTGCAGGAAACCTTGATGAGTTTGAGAATTGCACACAATTTGTACAAAAACTACTTAGATGCCCTTTGATCCCATATCCAACGACCTCGAAGCTCGTATCACCATAGCATCTAAGATGAAGGAGGACATCATATTCTCCTGTATGTAAGAATATCATGTGCTACCACACCTTAGATGCTTTGGTGATACAAGCTCTTCGGAGGCGTTGGATTTGTGACCCAACACCTCCTCGGTGGTTCAAATGGTTTTTGCAGAAAAGCCCCAAAAGAGTTAGGCCACTGCTTACAAGCACAAAGACTGCTCAGATGCCATTGGATCTCAGATCAAACGACCTCCAAGCTCGAATCACCGTAGCATCCAAGCTGCGATAGCACCTTATGTTTTCTCGCATGGGAGAGTATGAGGTGCTCCCGCACCGTAGATTCTATGGTGATACGAGTTCACTGAGATCTAACGGCCCACAGTAGGAGGTTTGAATGTTTTTGCAATATACGGCTGATAGAGTTTGGGAAATGCGCAGAAAGTACAAGTACTACACATGTGCCATCTGATCACTGATCATACGACCTAGATGCTCATATCACCGTAGCGGGTAATTAAGCTACGGGGAGCACCTAATATGAGCACCGGGGAGCCGTTGGATCGAAGATGCAGCGGCACACACGAGGCCTGAATGTTTTATTTGCAAAAAAACCTTTGGAGAGTTTGGAAATTGCGCGTAATTACAAAGACTACTCCCAAGCCATTGGATCTCACTTCCAACGGTATAAAAACTCGTATCACCATAGTATGTAAGCTGCGGGGTGGATGTGATATTCTATGCCGCTGTCATTTTTGTTCGTAAACTTGCAAAATACGTGTAACTCGTGCCGTTACTTGTCTAACCGCGCAAAGTGTTTGTTCAAAAAAACCATCCTACACTGAAATATCGGAACAACACACGGGGGTCCCACTTGTCATTAATCAAATTTGGACCTAAAACCAACAAATCTGAAAGACGAGATTCGAACTGGCAACCTGGACTACAAAGCGTAAGTCGATAGCCTGAAAAAATGAACGGTTGTTGGCTTTGTCCCATAACTTGATTTTATACAGTACTTGCGTTGAGTAGAGTAGAGGGAGTGCCTTGTCAACACGTGCATGACCGTTGTCTCACTTACTGGTGGGTCCCAGGTCTGCGATCTCAATCTCTGTTCTCTCCATCGTCTAACCTTTGCACGGGCACACACGAAGAGCGGCGCTAGCTTGCCGTGGTGTTATTACAACTAAAAAAAAGCTTGGAAAATAGAAGAATCGCCTAGAACAAGAGACGTTGTGGCTGGTCGAGACGGAGCTAACCACATCTATCCTCCGTGCCACGTTTGCATGATGAAGCTGTGTGGCTAGTGGGGTGTTTTCGACCGACTGGCTGGGTCCCGAGGTCGAACCATAGGTACTACGTTTGATACATTATATTTTTACACGCACATTTTTCCTCCGTGCCGAGACGTGGCACACCCTACCGCGCGGTTTCGGGGTCCTCCCGGGTGGTGCACGCATATATTCTTCCTGACGTGGGACGCCCTACCGCGCGTTTTCTGGGTCCTCCTCGGTCGTAGCGCCGAAGCAAGTAAATGAGTCGTCAAATCACGAAAGACCACCTTTCCCGCCGAGTACATTAGTGAAGCACGGTGGCTAGCTACTTGGGCTAGTTCGACCGATTAGCTAGGCCGCCGCCACATTTGTTTTTTCACCCCTTTTTTTATCTACTTGCCGGCAGGTAAATTTAAATATCCACCGCGGCGTTGCTCTGGTGTTTGGGTGCGGCAGGATTTTTAATTTTTTGATTGACAGGAGCAGGCGCGGCAGGATTTTTATTTTTTTGATTGACAGGAGCAGGCGCGGCAGCAATTAGTCACGATGACTCCGCCTGTAAAAACCCACTGCTCCCTGATGTGAGAAGTCATCGACTGGTGTTTTAACGTGGTGAAAACCAAAAGATTCCCCGCTCCCTCCGCCTTCCCGTAGATTGCATTGCCTTTCAGCCGTTTCGCCCCCTTTGCTTCCTCTCCCCATTGCTTCTACCTGGTGCCATGGCGGCGCAGCAGATCACGGAGTCCGAGGTGTGGCGCCTGACACAGGAGATCCATGCCAAGGATGCGGAGCTCAGGGCCAAGGACGTGGAGCTCCGTGAGCTCAAGGAGGAGAGGAGTGCCGTGCTCCTCCATTATGTGCGGGAGTTCACGGAGCTTCAAAAGCGACAGGCGTCCACCACAAAGATGCTCGAGGCGTCGGCGGCGTTGCTGCAGAAAGCGGGAGATATGATAGGCCGTCAGGGGAGCCGGCTGGAGCGCGAGCGGGCCGATCGTGACGAGGTCCAGGATCGCCTCAGCCACTTGCTGAACCAAGTTGCCACACACATGTTGCGGCTGCGCGATGCCTACCGTCGTGCCAGCGCGACGATGCCGGCCGTCGGGCTAAACCCGTTCGACCACCCGGTCGACTTCAACGAGCTGCGGCTTCCTGACCTGGTCTCCTTCTTCACCTATATCTCCGAGGAGCTGAGCCGTCTCCACGCGATGGTGGGGGCTGAGCTGGACAAGGAGGGGTTGCGGGCTGCCGTCGCCGTTGCCGGGCGAATCCTTTCAGGGCTCCATCACCGGAATCCATTCGTGCCATTGGACGCCGTCTTTGACGAGCTGGCTCCCGTCGACCGGGAGCGGGCTCTGCGGGCGGTTGCACCCTGCATCACCAACGTCATGCGCCTCGAGAAGCAGAGGGACTTCGGTGGTGTTTTAGGCGCCCTCTGCATGGGCATGTCCATGTCTCGGCGCAACATGACCGTTGGATCAAACTCAGACAGTGTAGACCAGTCACTGTAGCACAAAGCGTGTGGGTGTGTTTGGTTGCATTCTCATCTCAATATAGTTGTTTCCTCTTCGTGTATTTTTGTCAACCTACTAGTGTGGACTCATGCACCCTTCCACTCTGCCAAACACCCAAAAGTGGGTCGAGAAGGGAACTTTTGCTCCCATCCCGTGCACCCTTCATACACCCTGCCTAACACTATTCGTGCTTCATATGGTTCATGTTTTGTGGAGTACTGTAGTACCGTACTCTCCGTGCGCTGTGGACCTAGTTCTGTTAACATTGATCTCACCGTTCATCCTCGACCGACAGTCGAAAAAGCGGTACTATGTTACATATAGGAGTAGTTGACATGCGCACAACATCATTTGTTATCGTCATATCTTACTACACTAGCAACAAGATTGTGTAGTACTGACGTATGAACCACTACACATGCCTAGTAGTAGGAGCACTGTGTATGTTCAAGTGGTTGCCGTGTTTCGCACTCCTCCGTCGTAAGAGTGGAAACACTTGCTGTAATCATTTTTTTCTTGAGAAAAACAGTGGACACGCTCTACCGTGCGGATCCTCCTCCAGCCATGCACTAAATTACTCACTTTCGGCGACGTGTGGGACAGCCAGCACCTGGGTCCACCAGCCATGCACTAAATTACTCCGTAGTAGAGTGATGGTAGACTACCCCGATCGAACCGCCGCAGTAATGCCCAATGAGCCGTCAAATCACAAAACCCCCTCCTTTCCAGCAGTAAGTTGGACGGACGAAGCAACCATCATTTCACTCTTCTCTCAGCTTCCTCTCTTGAAGAAAACCCCCACTCGCTTCGCTTCTCCCTCATCTCGTTCCTCCTTTCACTCTTCTCTCTCAGCTTCCTCTCTTGGATGGACGCCGGAGCATCGGCCGACGTGATGTCTATGGCTCTGGCCAAAACCGTCGAGGCTCATGGTACGAAGAAGCGCAAGCACCCCGCCGAGACTACCGCAGACAAGCTCAAAGCCATCGCCCTGTCCAAGCCCCCCTCCCCGGGATCCCTCATTAAGCAAGTCCAGGTAATGTCTCTTGTTGACGATCTTTTTCTCGATCTTGATCGTGTTTTTTCATCTAACACGCAGTACTTGTACTGGTAGTACAACTTTCTGGGTGATCTTGCATGTGATTTTAGTGTGCCAAATGACGGTTCTAAATTCCTCTTTTGACCAAAACATGCGAGAGGTTGACACTGATTTCTTATAGATTACTTTCAACTACTCCCTCTATCCCAAATTTCTTGTCTTAGATTTGTCTAGATACGGATGTATCTAATACTAAAATGTGACTTGATACATCCGTATCTAGACAAATCTAAGACAAGAATTTTGGGACGGAGGGAGTACTTTATGAACATCAATGCTACCTTTTAAGAGGGTATATTTGCCTCAGTAACTTGTGGTATGGATATTGCATGTAATCCCTCTGCTCTCATGCCTTTGAAGACATGTTCTAGTGTCTTTGTTAACTCATTTCTGTGCGTATATGTAGTCATATATGGAGTATAATATCGAAAATCATCTTATATTTCTGAACGAAGGTAGTAATAAAATATGGTTTCTGTTTGAATTAGAACCAGGTCCGCGGTGGAGATGAAGTTCTCAAAGTCATGCCGTGTGAACTGGTAGACCTGATGATGAGTTCTACTGCTGAACTATTCAGCTGCTGTGTCCTTGTCGCCACGTGTCCTGAACTAGTGTTTTCCTGTAGCATTGTTGTCAGGCGTGTTCTCGAGGCTGTAGTTGACCACAACAATTTCCTGGCTGTGCCTTCGATTATGAAGGGTGTGGTTCTTGTAAAGCTTCCCAACAAATCTGATGCGGCATGTCTTCATCATCATGTTTATGAGTGGAAAGACCACTCTGTTAGGTTCTCCAAGGTTGACAAGATGGTGATGGTGCATGTAGACATCTCACACGAAGTCCATGGCCTAGTCAGTTATGCGGGGTGCATCCCATTGGTCGGTGGCAAGAAATAGTCTGCAGAGTTTAGTTAGTGCAACTTTGCTTGTCTGTAGTAAGTAATATTGTTCAGTACTTGATTTGTGTTTGTGAACCCTGTATTGTTTATTAGTACTGCCGCTTTTGGTGTGTGAACGGTCTATGTTAATGTCTGTCCACTCAATTCAGTGTGTATATTTTGAAGTATCCAGATCATATTTTTTGTGAGGACGGTTTATCAATTATGGTTACACTCCAATATTTATATGCATTGCAGGGTTTATCGCACCCACCATGATTTCCAGTCCCATGGATGTTCGGTCCATACGATTTGTCACGACCTTTGGACTGTCCTGCTTGTGGGAGTAGGCATGGCCCCTGCATGCCACGCGTAGTTGGACGATCAATCTTCTGTTTAGTACTTCAACATAGTGATTTCCTGGTAAGGATTCAGTCGTGTCACATCAAGTAAATCTTATTGATTTACTGTCTAAATCTTATTGATTTAATGTCATGTTTTCTTTCTTTTCCTGCAATTTTACGATGCAGGTTTTGCCATGTGACATTCATCACAGAATAAACCGTTTGGTTTGCTCTACGATGGCTATTTTTGCAGGTTTCACTTCTTATGTCGTGTCAGTAACGAAGGCACTGTCCATCACTTATATTACTGGAAAAAATTGGATCAGTCTGTTGTCTGAGTACAAGCTGAATCCCTATGACGAACTGCCATTTGGTTTAACAAAAACGCCAAAATTAGTCCTTCTCACGTTTAAAAGAAATGAAGAAAAAACTGGATCACGGTCACAGATCCTAGTCAAGTTAGAAAGCTGATCATAGCAGACCAGACACGATCGCCGCTGTCTCGCGCAGATCGAGCACCGGCAGTTGCTCTAGCACTGACAGCGGCAGCAGCTCAGTCTGATCCAGCTGAGGATTGGGTACCGACTGTGTCAGCGGATCAGTCTGATCTACCGGAGGATCGGGCATCGACACCGGCACCAGCTCTACAAGGAGCACCATCTCCGGCAGCAGCAGCGGCTTCGGCACCTGCACCAACACTTGCACTTGCATCTGCTCCGGCCTGTGTAGTTGCACCGGCAACAGACTGGGCTGCAGTTCGCACTTCATATACCAAAGTCCTTACAAAAACGACATGTCCACCTTCTTGGTAAGCATTGGCCGCCCAAGTGCTTCGTTCTTTTTTCTTTCCATGTTGTTTCACATGACTCACTGTGTTGATCTAACTGTTTGGGTATGTCTTCTTGTTTGCAAACAGAGAATTCCTAGAGCAACGAGGGAGTCGTTCAACAATCCGGGCGACCGCGGCCAAGTTTCTCTTACCATGCGCAGCCTTGGTGTGAATGAACCTGCTCAATATACCGTAAGTACAAAGGGTGGTCGCATGATGATTGATGCTAAAGGATGGTCAAGGTTCAAATCTAAATCATATCTTGCGGTAGGGGATGATGTCAAAATCGAACTTTCTCGGCAAGGAGAGCTGGTCCAAATCAACTTTGAAATTCTTCAGTAGCAGCACGCAACTGCCGAACTGATCTATCCTCCGAGAGATTTTGATGTAATAATCTGGCATGGTGAAACAAGTGTCCTGTGTGTATACGTAGTACGACAGTATTATTTATCACATGGTATATCGTTGATAGAATTGCAACTCTGATTGCTGGTTAGGAACTATCGTTCGATTTCATTCCAACAGCTGCCGTGCTTTATTCAATTTTGTGTATTCGCCTTGCGACAGCATCTAAAACCAGCGCCGTACCGATCGCTTGCAATATGAAAAGCGCTGAGGTAGAACACATGGGCCCCCAAACATGCAGGGTCGGCCTGCGGCCCAAAGTCCAGAACCGTGAGCCTATCTGAGTATTATATTCTCAGCTGAACCCCCATAAAAAAAGCTGAACCCCCATAATGCCCGTGCATTGCAGAGGGAGTATATTTCTCGGCAAGGTGAGCCTGTGATATAAAAGATTTGTATATTTCTTTACAGAGGGAGTATCTCTCTGTCAAAAAATATATTTATGTGTAACTAGTTACTCCTGTCTTTCTACTTCCTTTCGCTGATATGTGGGGCAACCGGCAACGGGGTCCACGTGCCATATGCACAAATTAGAGTGCACAACTTCACGGTAGACACACCCCGGTCGTAGCGCCGCAGTAATGCCCAATGAGCCGTCAAATCACAACCCCCCTTTCCAGCTTTAGCGGTAAGCTGGACGGACGAAGCGGCAATATTTCACTGGGCCCGAATCCCCTTCTCCCTCGTCTGCTTGTTCAGAGAAAACCCCCTCTCGGCGATTGCATAGGGTTTTCTCATGGAGAACCAGGTACGAATTCTTCATCCATCCCCGATAAATCCAAATCCCTTGGTCGCAGGTAATCCTAGGATGGCAGCCGCCGCCGTTCATGCATTTTTCTTCCTACTGAATCTAGTGTGTTTCATTTGCAGTGCCCAAAGTGCGAGTACCCTATAGGTTTCTGCGCCCTCGGCGAGACGCCACACTTGTTCCTTCTCATCCTAACACATCATTTTGAAACGCACCCAGTATGTTCCTAGAATCCTCTTTTCTATCCGGGAGGGTGGGGTTTTTTGAACATGCTGTGTTCTCATATTAATTTTCCTGCAGTGTATTATTTGCTCTGCCAGAACACATGTACTCAAGATGCTCGGCCTTGCCATAACTGAATACACTAGTCTAATGGTCACAGTGAAGACAAGCCATGGATATAAGTTCCAAGTTGGGTTCATGAACCAAGAAGATCGCATCTTTTTTTATGGCCGAACTTGGATAAACTTTCTCAAGTGTTATGGACTGAAAGTTGGCGCACGAATGTTGATGGAAATAGCAGAACCTGGTCTCATCTTCACTGCGATCTTCCACCCTGACGTCGCTCCAATTGTTCATCCATGTTAGTTTTGTATATGGTTCTTGCTTGTTGCCTCGATTACTTCTTAATCCACCTATTCTGTCTAACTAATCACAATTTAACTTTAGAACTAGCAACAAATCTCTCACGAAGATGCTACTTCTAACTAATATTTTCTTATAATTGGTGGCACGTGTAGGTTTTTTCAGAGTTAATTAAGCAGTCTGCTCGTTTGTTACTTTGTAATAACTCGGCTGTTACTAATGGCACTGAAGTTGACTGGATCGACATCCACAAGTTCCTACACTTTATTGATCGTCTTGAGGTCCTTGTGGGGCGTTTCAATGGTGGAAGGCCACGTGGGATATGTGTGCCACTGCTGCACTCGTTGAACAGGTCCAACTGTGTCGAGAAACTTATGGTACGAGCTGTTTTCTGTTATATATGTTGTTCATAAACTATTGCTTATACACAGTTTTACAGCTGTGATCTTCTTGAAACAGGAACTGCTGAGTTCTATTGTTCCTATACAGATGCCTGACCATGGTCGGGTCAGACTTGCGCTTGGTCACAACATGATGTTTATGTCGACCTACTCAATTCCCCTTGGAGGTGAAAAGATACTTATTCATGGGTGGTCTCAAATAATGAAGGCCCGTCCATCTTGGAGAATAGGATAGAAGATTATGTTCATGCTTTTCCATGGCTCTAAAGCGAATATCCTGTTTATTGACCACGTTGCGAGATGAAGCCGCTTTCAGAAGGTTGTGGATGCGCGGGGTGGCGCCTGGGCCTTGTCCTGGGGCTTGGCGGCCTCACCCTTGATTAACTGTAGGCAAAGTAGCACTGTTCGAGGCGTGCTTTGTACGGTTGAACCTGTATAAGTACTCATACTGCTTTCAGCTTTGGTTGTTAAGTGCCCCTGCTGGTTTCAGTTAAGGTTGTTAAGTAGTCCTGCTGCTTTTACAGTATGTCGTGTTTCTTCAGTCCTGTCTTCCTCCAGCCGCCAAAACGAAACCAGCGCCGGCGGGGCCGCCTACTTCCGCCTCCCACGGCTGGCTGCGCCTCAGCGCACGCATCGCCGCCCCACCGTCTCCTAGATCGTTAACGCCGACGTCCTCCACGCGCTTTGGTGCGCTCGCCGCGGCGCCGCCCTCTCGCGTTGTCAACATGGTCAACAAACAACAGGAATCGGCAGAAGTACGTGGAGAGGATGACAGTAGGGGCCCACCACGTCAGCGTATGGAAAATAAAATGCTTCCTCCTAGTGTTTTCCTGACATCTGGGACCCACGACATTGTGAGCGTATATAGTCAATAGACAAGAGAACATCACAAGATCGGCTGACACCTGGGACGTAGCTACTCGAGCAATATTGTTTTTGTTTGGTATTGTTGAGACGGAGCGGGGTTTGAACTGGGCTGTGGCCCGTCTGGCCCAGGCTTATATTTTATGTTCACCATGTGACCAGCCCAGCTATTTTTTCTTTGTGAAAATGAGCCCAGTTTATTTTTTCTGAAGAATACCCAATCCAGTCCTACTTATTTTTCTACGCCCTGATGGGCTGGAACTCTTTCAAGACGCCTGCAAATCTTGAAAGTAATATGAAATGGGTTGTAAATATAAAAACAGATGACAAATTGGCAATTACTTTATAATTTCTGAATTTTTTCACATTTTCAGATTCCTATTTCACTGGGCATTAACCTAATTTAAATATATCTTCAAACTACTTTAAATCTGGCTCGACATTTCGGTATTAAAAATAGTTTGGAACCCACAGAAATATGCGAAATTGGCCCTGGCCAACCAAAAAAAACGACTGCAATAAATTGCATAAGAAGTTGCCATGAGCTATATATAAATTATTAAAAAAAGAGGGAGTGGTCTGACTTGTGGGCCTGTTTAGTTGACACGTATGCAATATTTTTTTAGTTATTATATACGTCAACAAACGATTCTAGCAGACGTAACCGTTGGATGTCAATCCAACGGCCGTCGTGTTTCTTCAATCTCTGATCTTCTTGCTCCAGCCGCCAAAGCAGCGCCGGCGGGACCGCCTACTCCCGCCTACTCCCGCCTCCCGTGGCCGGCTGTGCTGCCGCGCAGGCCTCGGCGCCCCTACTACTCCCACTGCTGGCCAGGTCATCCCTCTACTCACCCACACCCCCTGTTATTCTGCGGCGACGGCGGCGGTGAACCCTCGTACTCCTCTCCGCGCGGGCTTCCACTGCCGCGTCTTCCCCGGCTCCGCGTCGTCCCCTTCCTAGGCCTCGCCATCGTCCACCGCCGTGGTGCTCTCGGCGCGGCATGGTCAATATGGTCAACGATCGACTTCCATCGGAAGAGTACTGTACGTGGAGAGGCTGACAGCTGGGTCCACGGCAGCCGCAAGGAAGTGCCTCCTTATTACGCGGAAAATAATTATTCCTCCACTTGACAGCAGGGACCCACCGGACGGGCCACCAGTATTTCGCGAAAAAAAACATTTCCCCCTGACTGCTGGGACCCACAGGACGGGCCACCGTATTTTGCGAAAAAAAACGTTCCCCCCGCTGTCAGCTCGGACCCACCGGAAGTGCCTCCTTATTACGCACAAAAAAATGAATACCCCCTGCTAGCTGGGAACCACCTTGGCGGGAGGCTGACTTGTGGGCCTACTAAGTTGAATGGGACAGAGGCCTTTGTCAACTTTAGTCAATATATGAACGATTCTAGCTCCAGTGACCGTACGATGTCCATCCAACGGCCGTAGTGCTTCTTCAACCTCTGGTCTTCTTGCTCCAGCCGCCCAAAGCAGCGCTGGTCGTGCCGCCTGCTCCTGCCGCCCGTGGCCGGCTGTGATGCCGCGGAGGCCTCACCGCCCCCTACTACTCCAACCGCTGGCCAGGCCATCCCTCTACGGACCCACACCCCCTATTATTCTACGGCGACGGCAGCCTCACACCGCAGCCGAACGAGTGAACCCTCGTACTCCTCTACGTGTGGGCATCCACTACCGCGTCTTCCCCGGCTCCACGTCATCCCCTTCCTAGGCCTCGCCGCCGTCCACCGCCCTGGTGCTCTCGGCGAGGCGTGGTCAACATGGTCAAGGAATGGCTTCCATCGGACGTGAACTGTACGTGGAGAGGCTGACAGCTGGGTCCACGGCCGCAGCAAGGAAGTGCCTCCTTATTACGCACAAAATAATTATTCCTCCACCTGACAGCGGGGACCCACTGGACGGGCCACCGTATTTCACGAAAAAAACGTTTCCCCCTGACTGCTGGGACCCACCAGCTACATCTTCGCACGCAAGGAAGTGCATCCGAAAAAAACGATTCGCCCCCTGACTGCTGTGACCCACCAGCTACATCTTCGCACGCAACTACATCTTCACACGCAAGGAA
>NC_057796.1:436238028-436301395 GCF_018294505.1 Triticum aestivum | reverse complement strand
CGCAAGGAAGTGCGTCCGAGCAAAAAAAATGATTCGCCCCCCTGACTGCCGGGACCCACCAGCTACATCTTCGCAGGCAAGGAAGTGCCTGACAGTCGGGACCCACCTGGTCAAAGCGCACGTAGCGTTGTCATTCTGGTCGCGAACGTGTACGTACATATACTGGTCGATGTAGAGGTGCGCACGTGTCGTAGTAGAGGCGCGTACGTGTCGTAGTAGAGGCGCACACGTAGCATGTACACGTACGTACAACGACCAGGCTGCAAGAAAGAAAATACGGCCACGTACGTACATACGGGCAGGGTCTCGAACGCCTACTCGTGCATATGTACGGCCAGGGCTCGTGTACATGGCTGGGTCGGAATGGAGAAACAACGTCGTCGTCGTGTTCATGGGGAGGCAACGGAATGCGTCGTGTTCATGGGGAGGCAACGGAATGCGTCGTGTTCATTGGGAGGCAACAGAACGCGTGGGAGCCAACCGGCTGGGTCGGAACGGAATGCGTGGTCGTGTTCATCGGGAGGGCTTGGACGGAACAGGCGATGGAAACGAGGTCTGGCATACCGCAAAACGGAGGAAACGACCTTGTGTTCGACCGACCACGTTCGAAACCGGATCCTGTTCATCGGGAGGGGTGTGGCGTACCGCAAAATGGAGGAAACGGACCTCCTACGGTCGAAACGGGGGTCCTGTTGATCGGGAGGGGTGTGGCGTACCGCAAAACGGAGGAAACAGACTTGTGTTGGAGCGCTACGGTCGAAACGGGGGTCCTGTTCATCGGGAGGGGTGTGGCGTACCGCAAAACGGGACTCCACGGGATACTGTTCATCTCCACCGTCGACCTCCTCCAGCCTCCACGGGCTACTGTCGACCTCCTCCAGCCTCCACGGGCTCCTGTTCATCCAGCCTCCACCGCGCGCTACTCCACCGGCTACTGTTCAACCACCCCTCCATGGGCACCCCTCCACCGTCTACTGTTCATCTAGCCCTCCACACCATGGGGTCCTGTTCAACCACCCCTCCACGGGCACCCCTCCACCGTCTACTGTTCATCCAGCCCTCCACACCACGAGGTCCTGTTCATCCAGAGGCAACGCCACCGCTCACTGTTCATCCAATCGATCGGCTTCAGTTAGCAGCAGTAGCGAAGGAATCGCTCGATCGGGTTCAGTTAACAGCCATCGATCGATCGCTCGGGTTCAGTAACGCGTAGCCTGCAGTGCAATCGCTCGGGTTCAGTTAGAGCCCAACGCCTCGCTCGGGTTCAGTTAGAGCCAACGCCTCGCACACACGCGCGTACGTGTATGAGAGAAACGCGCATCGCTCGGCCCCCGACCTCCCACCGTAACCGGGAACTCCCCGAAATTTTCCTCCCCCTCGCTTCTATCACGGTTTTTTCCATCATGGACGGCCCAAAGAATGTCATGCAGCTGCGTCTCCGGCCCGCCCAGGACGAAAAGCCCATTTTCTGTCATGATTTTTCGTCATAGAAGTAGGAGCCCACCACATCTATAATGATACCGGGTTTTGTCACAATTATCGTCATAGAAGTGTCATATGTATGATAGAAAAAATTTCGTTCGGCCCAAAATGTCACGGATGTGTCTTTTTTTTGTAGTGCTCATACTACTAGTAACTAGCTATGTTACCATTTTTCTCTCTTTCTTCATTTATTGCTTGCCACATCATCTATTTTATCTACATATGTGTGATGTTACTACCTATGTTACTCCCACTGTGAGTAGTCTTAGTAGTGACGCCCTACTTCAACGTCGCACGGTGGGCATGCTGCTTGTGCAACCGAGAGTTCATTGAATGAGTAACCTAAGGACGAAAGAAGTCATGCAAATATCAATTCAAAACTGCATGTGCCACCTAATTGCTGAATGAAACATCTCTAAAGAGGAAACAATATGTACAACAACATGGTAAGCCGTCCAGTTGTTCAGTGAGAAATGTAAACACGAAATACAAAATGTCTACCGGAATATGTAATCCAAGTAAACTGATGACAACCCAAATCAATGACCCTACGTAAATTGTGGAAATATATCAATTCCCAGAAACTACAAGTGCAAATCTATCAAATCGAAACAAACTACGTGCGCACATCTATCAAGCCAAGGAACTGCATGTGCAAATCTATAAAACATTCCCAACTCAAATCTATCAGATAGGACCAAACTGCATGTGCAAATCCTCCAAACTCAACTATTGTAAGCCATAAAAAAGCAGGATTTCATGTAAAAATGCTAAATTTCAAAAGTATTACTCCCTCAATTTACTTATACAAGGCCACTGATGTCTACTACACAACCTTCTTCTTGTAGACGTTGTTGGGCCTCCAAGTGCAGAGGTTTGTAGGACAGTAGCAAATTTCCCTCAAGTGGATGACCTAAGGTTTATCAATGTGGGAGGCGTAGGATGAAGATGGTCTCTCTCAGACAACCCTACAACCAAATAACAAAGAGTCTCTTGTGTCCCCAACACACCAAATACAATGGTAAATTGTATAGGTGCACTAGTTCGGCGAAGAGATGGTGATACAAGTGCAATATGGATGGTAGATATAGGTTTTTGTAATCTGAAAATATAAAAACAGCAAGGTAACTAATGATAAAAGTGAGCACAAATGGTATTGCAATGCGTTGAAACAAGGCCTAGGGTTCATACTTCCACTAGTGCAAGTTCTCTCAACAATAATAACATAATTGGATCATATAACTATCCCTCAATATGCAACAAAGAGTCACTAATAGCGGAGAACAAACGAAGAGATTATGGTAGGGTACGAAACCACCTCAAAGTTATCCTTTCTGATCGATCTATCATAGAGTTCATACTAGAATAACACCTTAAGACACAAATCAACCAAAACCCTAATGTCACCTAGATACTCCAATGTCACCTCAAGTATCCGTGGGTATGATTATACGATATGCATCACATAATCTCAGATTCATCTATTCAATCCAACACAAAGTACTTCAAAGAGTGCCCCAAAGTTTCTACCGGAGAGTCAAGAAGAAAACATGTGCCAACCCCTATGCATAGGTTCATGGGCGGAACCCGCAAGTTGATCACCAAAACATACATCAAGTGGATCACGTGATATCCCATTGTGACCACAGATAAGCACGACAAGACATACATCAAGTGTTCTCAAATCCTTAGAGACTCAATCCGATAAGATAACTTCAAAGGGAAAACTCAATCCATTACAAGAGAGTAGAGGGGGAGAAACATCATAAGATCCAACTATAATAGGAAAGCTCGCGATATATCAAGATCGTATCACCTCAAGAACACGAGAGAGAGAGAGAGAGAGATCAAACACATAGCTACTGGTACATACCCTCAGCCCCGAGGGTGAACTACTCCCTCCTCGTCATGGAGAGCGCCGGGATGATGGAGATGGCCACCGGTGAGGGATCCCCCTCCGGCAGGGTGCCGGAACAGGGCCCGATTGATTTTTGGTGGCTACAGAGGCTTGCGGCGGCGGAACTCCCGATCTATTCTGCTCTGTGATGTTTTTAGGGTATATGGACATATATAGGCGAAAGAAGTCGGTAAGGGGAGCCATGAGGGGCCCACGAGGGTGGAGGGCGCGCCCGGGGGGGTGGGCGTGCCCCCTGCCTCGTGCCTTCCTCGTTGTTTCCCTTACGTACACTCCAAGTCCTCTGGATTGCTTCCGTTCCAAAAATAACTCCCCCGAAGGTTTCATTCCGTTTGGACTCCGTTTGATATTCCTTTTCTGCGAAACACTGAAATGAAACAAGGAGAAAAACAGAAACTGGCACTGGGCTCTGGGTTAATAAGTTAGTCCCAAAAATAATATAAAAGTGCATAGTAAAGCCCATTAAACATCCAAGATGGATAATATAATAGCATGAATACTTCATAAATTATAGATACGTTGAAGACGTATCAGCCACTATGAAATATAAAATTTGCATCTAGAAAAGGCCACCAACAGTAATCAAGGCAAAAATTAATGATGTTTCCTCATACTAGTAACTTGTTTAATACTTACATGCATGCAGTCAAAATGACACTTAGTTACTTGATCCACTCAGTTTTCTTGCATGCATGTGGTGTATTAATGATCCCAATAAATGAAAAAAAAGTTAGGTTGCAAAACCTGCATTAAATTTTACCTTAGTACCTGTAATTTGAGTTTGCGGCCTTGTATATAAAAATGGAGGGGGTAGTTTCCGAGGCATTCTGCCAATTAGAAAAAACCCAATAATGATTTCAATACGCGTGGATCAAATATTTGAAACCCGGATGGGAGATCCGTACATATTCGGCACGACTCTAGATTTTCCCTCCTACCTACGATTTGATAGGTATTGGTGCATGCTAACTAATAATTCTTAACCATCCAAAAAAGATAGATCCTCTTGATTTCAAATCGCCAAACTAGACGGATATCGCGTCAGAAAGAGTACTTACAACGCAAGGATTGCTGGATCCTTCCACCATGTGGTCCCACCAACAACCTGCTTCCCGCCAATCTTCGCACGACATTGTCGCTCCAGTTCATCCATACCTTCCTAGGCATCGGTTTATTTGTCATCGAGATCCAATCCTAGGGAGGTGCAGACACATGAGAGATGGTGGCAATTGCTTTCATCAAAAAGGGGGGTTCGGCGGCTAAATAGGGCGCTTCCAATGCCTCACGACGCGCGGACCAGTGACAGTGGGGTGGATGCCCAGACGAATTAACCAAAGCACCAAGAGCGCGCCCAATAAGTAGACGCGACGACGTGCAACTACAACCCACACACGGGCACCCGTGCCAACTTTACGGTTGGAAGGTCTGACTACTGTTTTATGCCTAATAGATACACGTTGCATGGGAGCAAATCAAACCATCCATGATGTTACGGAGATACGTGACCTTATCAAGGAAAGAGATGTAAACAGAGTGAAAATAAGCCTGACGCAAATTCAGTGAGTCATGGCTTAGCTCAGCTAGGTAGATTTCCTGGGCGTTCGACAGTGTGGCTTGGTAATTTCCTTCACGAAATTGCGGAGTCCATCGCCCGTGATTGTACTTCTATCATGAGCTAATCTAAATCTCTCTATACCGGAAAAAATAAATCAAACCATCCATGATGTTAGTCGGATGCACCTAAAACAGGCATCGGTGCACACAAAAAATCAGACGGTCTAATAACCGAGAAGAAGGGTTTGATACAAAAACCTAGCTCATCCAGCTTCAACACGTCTTCTGGCTAGGCGCGAGCGGCGCATGCTACACTGGCGGCTAGTCGGCGGTGCCGATCAACAACGTCTCCTCATATGGCGCCTTCATGCGTAATTTACACGCCTGTGGCGAATAAGGAGGTCAAGCGTAAAAATAATTTTTTTTGAAGGGGTTTCAGTATGAGAAATAAGATCCTTCAGAGATCATGTAGAGTAAATATAACACGGGCATGCTGGCGAATTATTAACTCATTGACTCTAAAATTATTAGCCCCGCAAAAAAGAAGAACACCAAAATTATTAGTCAAGTAATTACTCCATATTATACAGCAAAGAATATGTAAGTAGGAATAAAATCAAAGAAAAAACTATGACTTCCCAAAAGAAAAAAAAAACATCCAACTGGGATTTTATTTTATTTTTGAGATTCCATATCCAACTGGGTGGGGATCATATTTTCTGGGAGGGGACTCTGTCCGGAGCTCTGGCTAAGCTACCCGACTGTTGGGGCCGTGACGACGATGTTGCCGGAGTCGCAGAAGATGACGACGCGCTTGGGGTCGAACCCAGTCGGCGGCGCGTCCTCCCCGTGGTCGTAGAAGTGGACGCAGACCTCGGGCCTGTCTTTCAAGATCAGGGACGCCGCGTCGATGGCGCCGCAGTCCACCAGCTCCGGCCACGACTTCCTCTGCTCGCGATCGGGTGCCGCCGAGGGGGCTTCATCTTCTTCTGCTCCGGCCCTCCGAGCCCTGAGAACGGACGAGAAGGTCGCTCCCATCCTCCAAAGCCTCTGACGGCGGGCAACGAACTGCGCACGGGTTCAGACTTCTTTTTTCTTCCTTTTGTCTCTCTGCACGTACGCGCGGCCTTGAAATCGTTTTGCGCTCCAGCAACAGCTTACCCCTGTATTTGTACTCTCGGTCGACGGCGCACGTTGACACGATTCGACTCGTACTGCTGAACGGACGGGAGCAAATCCGCTACTTGGACACACGCCTTCACCGGTCGAACTAGACTACAGCAAGTGCCCGGCCTGGACTCCTATAACGCGGCGTAAGTTGGCCTCTGTTGTAAATATAGTCCCGATAACTGCCACACGTGTGGTGTATCAAGTGGTTGTGCCGCACGCCTTGTGTGGCATGGAGGAACCCGCCCGCACGACCGCCTCCGGGCGCGCAAAGCCACAGCCCGCACGTCCGGTGTGTGGCAAACCCGCCCACACGTCCGGGCCAGACGACCACGCTGCCCGCATGACCCAGCCGTCCCGGCCTCCTTTCGATCCCCAGTCCCGACTGCCGCCATCGTCTCCCACCTCTCGATCGCCTACCTCCATCGCCGGCCTTCTCTGGTTGCCATGGCAACCAGAGCAGACCCGTAGTGCCTTCCCACCGCTAACCACACCCCCCTCCCCCCAGCCCCACCCCCTCGCCCCCACTCCAACCCCGCCCTCCAAAGACAACCAGCTAAAAGCAGGTGAATCTCGGATCTCCTACTGCTTCTCGTCCTTCTTCTGGGCAGAAAATTGCAAATTTATCAATGAAGGTGGCGACTGGATCCACGCTATCGGGGCAAAACACTACATGGTTTTGTGTGTCTTCGCATTTGCCAAGCAGCATACACCAGATCTGCCATGTACTACGCTAGAGTTAAGCTTAAGTTCTCAGTTCGCTTGGTGCAAGTACTTGGTAATGAATGGATGCGTAGGAATCCCTAAAAAAAGGGAGAGAAATGAGAAATTTGGAATAAAGGGGGGGTAGGAAAATTAGTTGCCACTTGTGTCTAACGTCAGTTGCCACCTATCGTTGCCGTTAACTGCCACCATGTTAACCTGTTGCTTCCCATCCTATTGTGGTGGCTGTTGCCATCGAATCGAAAGGATAGCTGGCACCCAGATTTTAGAAAAAAGAGTGGATGTCCATGTCCTACTTGCCATGATGTGTTGGTTGCCTACGCATGAAAATGTGATAAGACTGCCGTGTTATCTTGTACGTGCAAGCAGTAGAAGAATACATTTTTTGCGGATTGTTGATGCGTTCTTGTTCATGCAGTGATTGAGAACACATTGGCAGAAACAAAACGTGGAAAGAATGAATCACGAAGATGGCGCTGATCCTTGGGTTTCTCAAAGGCCAGAAACGCCCCCTTGGGATGCAGCAGAGTACAGTCAACTCATTTCTGCAGGGCCGTTGCTGCCACTAATGGAGTAGTACGCAGGCATTGGTATGATGCATGATAACAAAGAGAAGAACATTTGCCATGTTCGCGATGATGAAGATGACATTCTACTTATGTCCTACACTGTCATTTTTCGCAGGTTCTTATGACCAAAATACACTCAGGGGGGCACCATGGCAAGTTCAGTCACATGGCGCTAACACTGACAAATGTACGGGCGGCCAACTTCAACTAGCTAATGTGGCAAATCAAGGTAACGCATACGAAAATGAAACATACTGGTGTGGACATGAAAAATAAACTTACAAAGGATGGCAAAAGACTCACGAGTTATGTCGAGAAAAATGCAGAACCTTCATGCAGCACGTGGCATCAGGCGGCACCCATGTACCTGCCATCGACGTCATACACAAGTGAGTCCATAAAAAAGTGAAGTTGCAGACGGTGAATTAGCAGAAGGAGCATAGTTGACAACTGCAGTTGCCATGACTGAACAACTGCAGTTGCCATCCCTGGACAGCTGCAGTTGCCATGTCTGGACAGCTGCAGTTGCCATGCCTGGACAGCTGCAGTTGCCATGCCTGGACAGCTGCAGTTGCCATGCCTGGACAACTGCAGTTGCCATGTATGATAAAAAATGTGATTGCAATGTATAAACAACCATGGATGGCAAGTGTGAACAAATCTGTGTGGCATGGTTGGACCACTGCATGTTCCATGTTGAAGAAACTACAGTTGCCATGCATTGACCAACTACTACCATGATTACAGGTTATTACGATGGTGCTACCTCGGCAAACGTCTCATGGCAAGCTTCACAGATTGCAGACAGAGCACGTTAATTTGGTGTGACAGACCACACAAGATGGGCACATGCGACACAACAAGGTAAGGAAATTTGAACCACAAAAACATAACTGCATTTGTTTTTGTGGGAATAGCATGTGAGGAAAAGAAGATTTGTAGCAGTGATGGTGGAAAAAATCAAACAGAAAACGCTAACAAGTGGTCGTGTGCAATGACTCATATATTGTCTTCGGGATTTGCCAATTGCTAAAAGCATGTGTGCAACACTAATGATTGATCGCATTTGCCTAGTGAGCTCAAGCCTAGAATACAAAGATTTGATGCTAGAATATACTGGTTGCCATGTATTGGCAACAGTATTTGCCATGTATGTAGGACTGCAGCTACCATTGATATAGAATCCAAGTTTTGGTACTAAAAGGAGCCGGTTGCCATGCATTGGCAACAGTAGTTGCCATGTTTGTTGGACTGTAGCTGCCATGACTGGAGAACTACAGTTGCCATGCATGTCCACATGCAGACTCACGGCTTGCTGTTTGAATGATGTCATGCCAAATCACTTGCAGTTTATGTACTCCGTTACGATAAACATGTCATTCAAGCAAAATCTTACGCTCGTACCTGTTTTTTATTACAGGGCCTTCAACTACAATCAACAACGGCGCGGGGACATCTACTTCGGGGAGCTCTGAGCGCACGGAAGACGCGTTCCACCAGCCAGCCAACAATCATGCTGCAAACAATGCCGAGTCAGAGTCAGAAATGGCAATCATTCTAGCAATGCCGACAAGCACACCTTTGAACACAAGCACTGACAACACTCAAGTAGATGAAAGTGCCGCCGATACTGAAGTGAATGATGAAACTGATGACGAAGCACAAGGGGATGAAGATGGTGGGCAATCAGAGATCATGGTACCTCAGCCACCTTACGTTGGGCAGAGATTTTAATCGTTTGCAGAGGCAAAGGAATTCTACCAGACATATGCAAAGTTCCATGGATTTGCGGTCAACACCGAATACCATAGGAAAATTAAGAAAACTAACGAGTACAGCAGAGGTGAGATGAGGTGCCACAAGGCACGAAGGAACAAGAAGGGGAAAGGTGTTGCGCCTGTCGTTCCGGAACGAAAGAGAGGTATCATTCTCAAGACGAAATGCCCTGTGCGGTGTAAGCTAAACGTAGATGGAGCACATGGGTGGTCACTGAATATTTTGACGAGCACAACCACAAACTCATAAAGAAGTTCGACCTGGTAAAATTTCTGACCGCCCACAGAGGATTCACCCCCCTCGAGAAGAAATTCATAAAGCTGCTACATGATTGTAACGTCGGTCCATCAAGAATGGTCCAGATACTATCACTCATCCACAGCAAAAAAGGGACTTTGAGTAGCATGCCCTACATACCAGCTGACGTCACAAACCTAAAGGCAAAGTACCATAGAGAGAGCAAGTTGGCTGACATAGAGGCCACAATGGCCTACTTCGATGAGAAAGCGAAGGAAGATCCAGATTTCTTCTACAGGATAAGATTGGACGATGATGACCGTGTCAGGAACATGTATTGGGTGGATGGTGCTGCAAGAAGAGCCTACAAACATTTCCGAGATTGCATTTCATTCGACGCGACATATCTCACTAATATGTACAAGATGCCATGCGCTCCATTCATAGGAATAAATAACCACAATCAGTCGTTGCAGTTCGGATGCGGGCTCGTTCGGAACAAAGACACGGATGGGTACGTTTGGCTGTTCAAGACCTTCTTGGAGTACATGGGTGGACTTGCTCCGATGAACATAATAACAGACCAGGATTTTAGCATGCGCGCAGGCATAGAGGAGGTCTTTCCGCTGGCAGTGCACAGGCACTGCAGGTGGCACATTATAAAGAAGGCCAAGGAGACACTAGGACCGTTCTTTGCTGGCCGTCCAGACCTGCACAAGGCATTCGAGCTGTGCGTGGACCACAGCTTGACGGTGGAGGAGTTTGAAAGGAGCTGGATGACTATGATTGAAACATATCAAGTCCAAGACCACGAGACGCTTGCTAGCTTGTGGGAGAAGCGAATGTACCGGGTGCCGGCCTACTTAATGCAGTGCTTCTTCCTGTTTCTGCAGACTACATAGCGCAGTGAGGGGTTCAATGCTGTTTTGAAGCGGTACGTGAGCCCTGGCAACTCATTACTACAGTTTGCCAAGCAGTACACCGCTTTGCAACAAAAAATACTGGGATCCGAGCTACAGCAAGAAGCAAACACCGCGCTCAAGCAGCCAAAATTGCTAACGTATTTACCAATGGAGAGGCAGATGAACAAGATATACACCAACATGATTTTTAACAAGTAAGTCAGTTGTGTTACAATCTTATTTGCACAAATCATGAAGGTACCAGGTGCCATGTAGAATGCAATGCAGTTGAAATGCTTATTTGAAAATGATGATTGTGTTGAAAAGTAGCCATTAGGTACAGAGTAAACATGATATGTAGTTGCCGTGCTTAATGAACTACAGTTTGCCATGTTCACTCAACTGCAGTTACCATGTTTGCGTAACTGCAGTTGCCATGTTTGATGAATTGCAGTTGCCATGTTTAATGAACTGTAGTTGCCATATTTAATGAAATGTAAATTCCAATGGCCATGATGGTATGGAATGCAAATGCCAAATTGAAGTTGTTATGTAGTTGCCATGTTTAAATGAAATGCAGTTGCCATGTTTAATGAACTGCAGTTGCCATGTTTACTCAACTGCAGTTGCCATGTTTAATGAACTGTAGTGCCCATGTTTGAACGAATTGTAATCCCATTAGCCACAACAAACAAAAGGTGCTACAAAAAACTGCACACAAGAGTTTAACAAAAAACACACAAAACTTGCAGATTCCAGGAAGAAATAAAGCGTGCCAGCATGTACACGGCTTTCCAGGTGGACGAACATACGTTCAAGGTGTGTTCTATCATGGGCATGTCGGATTCAGAACCTG
This sequence comes from Triticum aestivum, assembly GCF_018294505.1. Classification (NCBI taxonomy): domain Eukaryota; kingdom Viridiplantae; phylum Streptophyta; class Magnoliopsida; order Poales; family Poaceae; genus Triticum; species Triticum aestivum. The sequence goes on along the minus strand of NC_057796.1, from coordinate 436,290,214 downwards.
AAGACCCAGACAAGGGAAGGAACTACTTTGTGAAGGCATCGATAAGCGAAGGCGAATACTACCGCCAATGCTGCAAATTCGAACGGGACGGGATTGTGTGCTGTCACATTCTAAAAGTAATGGACTTGAATGCGGTGACACTAATGCCCCGCCATTTCATAAGGCGGCGATGGACTTGGGACGCTGACGACGCATTGGCGCCGCAAACATCAAACACAGTTTTGGCCGTGCATGACGAGAGACCAGAGTCAACCATGGAAGCCGTGAGGCACGTTGTGTTGCCAAAGAACTATGCTGAACTAATTGATGAAGCGTGCAAGAGTGATGAGACAGCAAAGGTCGCAGAAAAACACAGGAAGGCCCTCAAAAGAGAGCTTGATGAGATCAAGAAGAGGAAAGCTGAGGAAGCCTTACACAGGTTCCCCCGCACATCAAGTGTGCCTTCGTCCACAGGGCCATTATCTGAAAACTCGGAGGTAGGATCTGGAACAGCAAGCACACAAACACAGGTTAGGAACCCGTCCCGTTCCATCACAAAAGGGCGTCCAAAAGAGATAAGATACAAATCCGGATTGGAGATTCAAGCAAAACATAAGAAACCAAAGAAAGGGACGGGCAATCCGTAAACAACATTGGAGCACTTTGACTTGGTCCATGGTGACATTTTTTTTGTAATGTAGATGTTCTAAATTTTGTAAAAACTAGAGAATGACTCTTCAAGTGCATCAGAATCTGAAGTAAAAATGCCATGAAGGAATAGCTGCAGTTGCCACGGGTATGGCACTGAATTTGCCATGTTACATGAACTGAATCTGCCATGCAATTTCTGCTGAATCTGCCATGCAATTTCTGCTGAATCTGCCATGCCATTTCTACTGAATCTGCCATGCCATTTCTACTGAATTTGCCATGTTATTTTTTACTGAATTTGCCATCTTATTTTTTAGTGAATCTGCCATGTTAGTTGTACTGAACATGCCATGTTAGTTGTACTGAATCTTCACCGCGTAGATTTCCATGTTCAGTAAGCGCATTTTAGTCACACATATTGTATTCTGGTGCAAACTATGGGAAACAAGCTGAAACGCTCTCGTGCAGCAACCGCACAGGTTACTGCTCCATGATCAAACTACCATGCTAGCCGGTACAGTTAGCAGTGCAAAAAACCCAAAAATCCAAACAAGAAAGAACGATAACTTTCACTAACCATGACTGATCAACTACATTTGCCATGTTTTCAGACATCAAGGACGTATTCAAAACACCATGCTGGTACTACCAACCCACAAGCACATAATAATACTGAAAACACATAAACGTATCTGTTGTCAAACCTAAGTAGGTTCACATCCACACATATATTACAAACTATTCAAATGTCACTCACACGCCACCACTGTATACTAGGCTACGGGGAGATGCAGTCATAGCATATTACAAAGGACATAGTTTTGAAAAAACAAGGTAATACCTTACATTCCTCGGCAACAGAATGTAAGGTAGGCGTTCGGTCAGGAGCACCACGTGATCACTTGTACTTCTTGTGGCTTTCTTCACAGCTTCCTCTATGAACTCACATGCGTTGGACCGCGTGTTGAAATCCTCATTCATCAACCAGTTCCATGCGTAAATTTTGCGGAGCTCGACGACCATTCCAGCTATGATGACAGGAACCCGTCGACCTTCCCACTTTGCAAGGTATTTTCCAACATGTGGAAGCCGCAGTCGTGCCTAAACAAGAAAAGAGTCAGGTTAACTCACAAGAACATATAGAAAAAATCATAAACTTCAATTCTGAGGTGACAAAAAAGAGAGGGTGAGCACTGGTTTGGAGGACACATGAGGAAAAGATGGGAAAATACCGGTTTCCTTGCTTCGTAGTCGCCACGTACTCAATTGGAAAATGTCTGATCTGGACCTTTGAGTTTTCATAGTGATGGTTCCATGTCTCTTTGAGGTTGTTGATGAAGTATTCAGCATGCGTAGTAAGGTCTGCATCAGCTTCTGAACGCATTGAATCAAGCACCTCAAAACGTTGGTTCTTCAGGTCAAGGCAGATCGCATAGTGGTGACCACACTTGTCGTGTGGGTCGTGTGGTGCAAGCTCCTGGAACATGGGGAACAAGACCTGCAAACAAAAATGAAGGAAAGAAAAGAAGGAGAGCTCACATTAAGAACAGAAATGATGTAGTTGGGAAAATGACATGTAAAGATATCACCGGTTACACTAATAGGCACATGAGTGACTACGAAAGCATCAAGGGTCCAAGAAAAGTGGACAAATGTATAATGTTTAGTTGTAGTGGGTAATTAAAAGAAGTTGCAGTCCATGTCTGAACAAAGTTGCCATGTATTTTAGTTTGAAGTTGCCACATAGGTTGTATTAGGAAAGCAAATCAGAAGTCATTTTACATGGCATCTGTTGCCACATGAAACAGCTGTCACAAAACAGGGTGTAGCCCACATCTGAAGCATAGCTACTGGCAAAAGAATAACATGGGAGGAAAAAATGTGCAAAAAAGGAAGGAGTACTCACACATTTCTTCATTGTGAGCTTGAAATCACCATGCGCAGCAAAATGCTTCCTCAGGATTTTGTGGTGGAAGTCACCATCCCATATTTTGCACGTCACAGTGTACTGCATGATTGTTTTGTCGGGAGACATATCCATATGCCTGTTGATGAAGTCAATCCCACATGCAACTACATTCTTCGACATTTTACCGAGTGGCCTCACAGACTCGGCAAGATCGCCCAGGTCGACGTACGTCGCATCACATTGTATGATCTTGGTTCTATCCAAACATGAGCTGTATGAAAATGATATAACATGAAAGAATCATGTCTACTAATTGAAAAAGAAATAAAACGTAAACGGAGCATATCTAGAAATATCGAAAAAGGATGAATAGTAAAAAGAGCAAAGCAAATGAGAGGTTTATGTGGGTGTGGTCATTACGCTTTCAGCTCCTTCATGTGATTGCCGTTGGACCTCGCATTTCCAAAGCGCTTGACAATATCGTACAAATGGTTCTGATCCTTTGTGGCCTTGACTTCCGGCTCATAATCATCTGCGGGTGGCGCGTGAACTACCCTACGCTGCCTCACAGAACCAGGGGTGGCACTTCTAATGGTATCCTCAGATACCGACTCAGCAGGCGCGTTGGAACTTGATTGGCCCTGACCTCGTGAGGACCTCCTCTGCAATGTTGCCTCCTCAATCCTGCGGTAAGCTTCATCAAGTGACGGCGTAATCTCCTCAGGGGTGGCTGCAAGGATAAAAAAAGTCGGTTAGGATACCTGGAAAACAAAACAAATTTAGTGTGAAAGAAAGGTTGCAGAATATGGAATGTAGGCACAGAAAGTAGGGAGTTGCCATGTACAGGCAACTCCAGTTGCCATGTGCAATAAATTGTAGTTGCCATGTGACAACAACTACAGTTGCCATGATCTATCAACTGCAGTTGCCATGTGCTTGCAGAATGGAAAATGCAGCATGGCGACAGAAAAATGTAGGTGACAGCATGCAAGCAAATCCAGTTGCCATGTCCATCAGATAACATTTGCCATCACAAAAGTGAGAACCCAAAAAAAAATGCTTGGGACAAAAGTCATAATAAAAAGATCTACACACGAATATGATAAACACATAAGAAATGTACCTTGCACAACCGGCTCTGCGAACTTCACAACCTTCTTGCCCTCGACCATTGGCTGCGCCATCATTGGGGCCATGCCTTCCGGGAAAGCAAAGGCAACTGGTGAAGGATCTTGCACCACTGGTTCATCTTGACTGCGATCGATGCCAAGGCTACAGCTCGGTGGGGTGAAGGCCATTGGGTGCCTCTCCTGCCTACTGGCCGGACCGCGAACTACTTGCTGGGCAGAATCCAATGGTGAAAGATTAACAAACATTTCTGCATCGGCCGCTACAGAATCATCGGGCTTATTCGTAGGGCGGGGCGTGCTGTCAGCGGTATCAGTTGCAGCTTTCTTGACAATCTTCTTGTTTGGGCTGTAGGGGACACCGATGTTGACTGGGAGCTTAGAAGTGCGCAGATTTAAGCTGGGGTTATCCACTGCGGGTAAAGACGCAGTCTGCTCCGCACGGTCACCTCCGTCAGTCGTGCCCGGCTTGCCACCTGGGTCGGTTGTACTCCGGTCTTCCGTTCTCTCCATAACATTGCTTCTGGCAGGTGGTGGGAATAGTGTGGACGCAGGCATATAGCCAGAGTCATCTCTGCTGCTCCTAGCTACAGCAGGCGCGTTGGGTGTGTCTGCAGATTGCTTGCGGGGGCTACGACGCCTAGGTGGAAGACCAGCTCGCGCAACGGTCACCTTGGCAACCTCTGGAGCACCAGAAGCTGGAGCTGTTGTGCCAAGAGTCTCACCTATGGATGGCATGTCATTATGAACTGTCGCATCAGCCCCTTCTTTCATGGACGAAGCAGTGCCACCACCCACGCGCTTGGAATCCGTGTCAGATGAGCGGGAATCTTCCTTGCTTAGGTTGATCTCGGGGGCGTCCACTTCAACACTTGCTGATCGGGTCGCATGGCTCACAGCAGCATCCTTCATTGCTAGCAGAGTGGGCAATATTTCAGCAGTCCTGGAAGATACCGACTCGTCACTCCCAGATGTACGGATGCCTGTTGTCGTAGCCTGCACATCTGCAACCGGCGGAGATGTTCGGCCGCTTGCATCAGAGCTAGTGGGAACAGTGGACGGTGCAGCAGCATGTTTGTGCACTGGCGCCTCATGAACGTCTGAGTTGCCACCTGTCGACAGCTTTGAGTGTATGCGTTCGAGTGGGTCTCTGGGGTTCTGCTTCGTCACGCGTGTGGTAGTCTTCTTCACCCTGAAAAAACACACGAACATTGTTAGATGAACATATGATAGTTTCCATGTAGGTAGAATAAGAGTTGCCATGTGGACCAGTTAGCAGTTGCCATGCGTAACAAGCAGCAGCTGCCATGGTAGACATCTTAAAAAATGTAAGAAATGTGTGATGTGCTAGGAATGCCATTTCAAAACTAGGTGTGGATGAGTGCACAAACAGATGGAAAAGCTGGTAGTTGCCATGTAGGTGGAATAAGAGTTGCCATTTTGCCTGGTTAGCAGTTGCCATGCAAAAATAGGCAGGAGTTGCCATGTAGTAAGAAGAAATAGAGCATGGGAGAAACAACAGTTGCGATGTGGGACTGATGGCAGTAGCCCATGTGGCAAGCTGAACAGCTGCATTGACTGTCTTCCTCAAATCTGGCAACACGACAGGATCACCGTTGGACGTCGACGTACGAGGAGATGACCTAGTGGAATGCGTGTCACCAGCAATAGGGGCACCCTTGTTCAATCGAGCAGAAACACGGGTCGGCATTGGTGCTTGTTTCTTCGTAACTACTCGTCCACCAGCTGTCGCCTCGCTGCACATATAAGAAAGAGGCAAAAAAAGGTGCCAAGTGTCAGACACAAAAATCGTTGCCACGCTTAGCAAAAGCAAATGGAAAAAGGGGGTCAGTCTGTTTGAAAGGATAGACAAAACAAAACACTAAAAAAGAAGTCGAACCTCCTCCTAGCAGCTAAGGGATCGGTCCTAGGTCTCTTGACAAGAGAGCCCTGCCCAACCTCCTCTGGATCCCTCCCCCTCTTTGAGGGCGACACCCGCTTGCCTCTCGCAGCTGTCTGTTCTTTGACTTTCTCCGGTGAGGGGACATCTGGTGCACCCTTGCCCTTCTTACCACCTACACGAACGTCGACATGTTCATCATCGTCGGTGTCATGTTGCACGTTCTCCATGTCATCGTCGTCGTCCTTGTCGAGAGCAGCATCTCCATCTAATTCATCTTGTGTGTCGGGAAGCTCCTGCGAGCTGTTGTAGTCGTACCGACCACGGCAACCAGTTGGCCGATGTGTCCGTTCTGCAACAAATGGAGTGAACTGCCTCGCAACCGCGTCGCTGTCAGAGCCATTAAGGGACGTCCAACCCTCAACCAACTTCCTGAGCAAGCTGGTCATTCCGGATGCAAACTGCCCAATTGATGCTCAACAGGTGCCCTTGCCTGTGCACGAAACAAGAAGCAGCAGTAACCAAACCGTATTAAAGTCACGTGCACAAGATCAAAATAAACCAAACACAACCATAGATATATATATCCTTGATTACCTCAACAGGACAAGACGGAGCTGAGTGCACGTCCATCCACTTTCCAAAGTTTTGAGGCCCACCAAACACGCTGTAGTCTATAGCATGCTTGGCCATCAGCTGGAAAAAACCAAAAAATAGCTAGCATGTAAAGAGAAAAAACAATGAACACTAACTAATAGTTCATGTATTTCAAAAATAAAAATAAAAAAGAGGAAGAGGATAGAAGTTTCAAAATGGATGGCAGAGTTGCCATGTGGCGTCAGACATGGATACCATGCACAAACAACCATGGCTAACAAGGTAGTCATCTCTTGTTAGCCACAGACGGTTGCCGTATGGGGATTTTTTCATATGTTATGCAGCGTCAAAATTAAAAGAATGTCGTGCAAAGAAAGAAGCCAGAACTAACCTGCAGTTTCCCGTATTTCGTATCAGTTATCTTGTCCGCGGCAAGCACAGCCTTGACAGCATCGTAAGTCCACGCAGAAACAACAAACTTATGTGGAGGCGGCGGGCCTCCTATCCCAGTGGACAGATCAAGACGATCGACGTACATGAGCTGATGTACAACAATTTAAAAAGAAAAAAAATATCAATTGCCATCATGGTATTTTGCAAAAAAGAAGCTAACGTATGTTCCTTCAGTCATCAAGTTGGAGGGCATGAAGACGGAAAAAGTTGCCATGTATTTCTGTTAGTTGCCATCTATATGTGTTAGTTGCCATCTAGTTATGTTGGCAGTTGCCATCTAGTTATGTTGGCAGTTGCCATTCTAGTTATGTTGGCAGTTGCCATCTTGTTATGATGGTAGTTGCCACAATGTCACCATCATGGTTGCCATGTATGCTCAAGGAGCTAGGAGTGTTTGCAAAAAAGTAGTACAAAAATACCATTAAATGGAGTCGACAACCCTTCTGGAACATCTTGTTTGAGAATGCATCATGCAGGAAGTCCGCAATGAACTTACACCAATTCATGTTCTTCACTTCTTTCAGTTTGCCTGCACGACACAAATTTCAGGACAAGAAGTTGCTGCATCAGAAATCAAAATGGGAAAACATCAAAAAAACTGGCAGTGACTAGCTTACATATGACATAGGAGTCAAAAGATTGAAGGAAAAAATGAAGGAGTAGAGATAGATCATTCACCAGGATGGGGAAGAATTTGTTGCTTGGGCGAAGAGATGTGGTCGGCGCAAAAACAGCTGAGATCAGGTACATGAGTAGCTTCATCTTAAAAACTTCGCCATGGGTTTTCATGCCCTCCAGCGAATTTGCCAGCACGGTCGTGTTCGGCATGGATGTCATCCTAGGAAACAAACGGGAAAACCACGTTTCCTCAATCGTATTATTGACCTCATACGGGACTTTGATTTCTCCACGGGGCACACCCAACGTGTCGTGGAATTGTCACGGCAGATGTCCTCGAGCTAGGACTTAGTCGTGGAGCCATCGCAACCAGGAAGCTTGAAGGGGTTATGCGGGACGAGGAACACGAGGGTTTATACTGGTTCGGCCCCTTACGGTGAAGGTAAAAGCCTACGTCCAGTTTGAGGTAATCTTGATTAGGGTTACGATCGCCAGGGAGCTAAACAGCTATGCCCGGCTCTCGATGAGGTTGTTGTCGCCCTTAAACCGCTGCCGGGTCGTCCCTTTATATAGGGAGGCTGACGCCCAGCAACTCTTAGAGTCCCGGCCGGCTCATAAGAACGTCCGGCTCGGACTCTAAGCTATACTTGCCTTATAGTACAAGTCTACCATAATAATGATTGTAACTACAGGCCCTAAGCCATATCCGGGTCTCAGCCCATCTCTGGCCCATCGTCTTGAAACTTGGCTCCAGGCTTCTGGTAACAACTCTACGGGTAACCCGGCCCCTCTTGGCGGGTGACTCTAAGATCTACATCCTCAACATTAGGCCCCAGATTGATTTGAGCCGGCTCATGTAAATCTTCAATTCTGCCAACAGAGAAAATCTCCGGCTCACCATTCATGTGAAGGCCATAACCCGGAGTGACGTCATTCTCTGGACTCCGGATAATCCGCCGTGACGTCATCCTCCATTAAGTCCGTTTTTTACTCCGCCAGATCCGCAACGGATCTTTGCTTTTACTGTCTTTCTGAAAATCGAGGCGCCGTGAGGGGGAGATAAGCACGCCGTGGTCTCCTTGAATCTCGCGCCCACTTATGACTCTGCCTTATAAATAGGCCGGCCCAACGCTCTCTTCTCACGCTCTCCTTCTTCCTCCTCGCGCCGTCGCTCCTCTGCCCGAGCTCCGCCGCTGCCGCCGCCGTCGCGCCCTTGGTCTTCATCAACCCGGCCGCTGCATCACCCTGATTCGGACCAGATTCACGGCAGCGACCTCCGCTCTTTCCAACTCCGGTGAGTCTCCTTTGCCCTGTCAGATAGATCTACTGTAGGGTTCATCTTGTGTTCTTCGCGTTCATCACCATTGCCGCAAACCTCAGTAGCTCTTGTAGTCACCGCACTCGGTTGATCTTTAACCTCGCATAAAGTCAGTGCGGTAGATGTTTGAGATCCATCTCACCTGCAAAAAACCCTCTTTTACTGCATAAGAACCATGCTCAATCCTCAAGAACTTCTTCTGCTTCTGTTTTTTAGGTCTAGAAAATTTTCATTTCACCCGACCATGTTGATCCAAAAAAGTTACTGCAATATGTGAAACCTGTTTTACCACACTTAGTAAAAACTGCAGCCCTTGAATCTTGGCGGCTTACATCTCCGGTTTAAAGAAAACATGCGCCATAAAACTTTCCGGTTTAAAGAAAACTACACTCCGTAGAATCCTCCGGCTTAACTGTGGTAAGCCGTAGATGACCAACTTACTCTGAATGCTCCTACGGCTTAAATAATCCACCATATCTGAATATATATCATTAGTCCCCTTCATAAGCCGCCACCTTAGTTTGAATGATAGAACTCCGGCTTATAATTAACCCGGATACTTTTCTCTTTATTATAGACCCCCAACCTTCACCATGCCTCCCAAGGCTCCCATCACTTGCAACTGGATGAGATCCAACGTCACTGACGAGACCCTGGCCAATTTCGCTAAGTCCGGATATCTGCCCAAGAAGGAAGTGATGTCCTACCGTGCCCCCGATCCGTCAGAAGAAAGACCACAGCCGAGGGACGGGGAGGTAGTGATCTTTGCGGACCATATGAGCCGGGGCTTCGCACCGCCCGGCTCAAAATTCTTCCGGGACGTGCTCAACTTCTTTGACCTTCGGCCTCAGGATATAGGACCCAACTCCGTATCCAACATCTGCAACTTCCAAGTCTTTTGTGAAGTGTATCTTGGAGAAGAGCCGAGTCTGCTGCTCTTCAGAGAGCTGTTTTATTTAAACCGCCAGAATGAGTGTGCCAACGGGCCAAGTCTGGAATTAGGCGGCATCTCCATCCAGCGGCGTAGGGACTGTCTGTTTCCTTACGCAGAGCCGCCGAGCCACCCTAAGGACTGGAATATGACTTGGTTCTACTGCCAAGATACGTCCCCGGCTGAGGAGAACCCGCTGCCCGGCTTTCGCCCAACGCGCCTAGAGCCGACTCATCCGCTATCCGACAAACTGACTGCCGCGGAACGCCAGCCTCTGCTTCCAACGATCAATAAGATCAAGGCCCTGCTAGGCAACGGTCTGAATGGAATTGACCTGGTCCGGGTCTGGATCTCTTGGCGGGTGATCCCATTGAGCCGCCGCCCCGGCTTAATGTGTGAGTACACCGGGCGAAAGGATGACCCGCAGAGGCACAGTCGCAATGATCTTCCAGAAGACGTTGCAGAGGAAGAGACCAAGGCTCTTCTAAACGAAAGCTTGGCAGACTGCGGAAGAACCGGGCTAGCCCCCTTCTGCAAGACCAATCCAGCCCCAGCGGTAAGCCGCTGACTTTAATCTTTATCTTCATCTGCATATAACCTTCAACTGAACCGTTTTAAGAATCAATCATTGTATCTCTCAGGCTGATGATAAATTATGGCGGGTCAAATATGACCATGAGGCGGCCAAGAAGGCCCGGAAAGCAAAGAAAGCCGCCCCTCGCAAAAAGGGAAGCAGACCCACTGCTTCGGAGCTACTGCAATTAAGCGACAGCTCCGAGTCAGAGGTAATCCTTAAACCTTTAGAGTCTTGCCATATTTGTTGTTTGTTGCTGTCCATCTTATCAACATTTGCTCACTGACAGGATGACACAGGCGCCAGTAACCCGGTGGTGGAAGAGGTAATGTCACTTTCCTCCGACTCGGAGCCTTTGCCACAGCTGAAAGTCCGAAGAGTAACCCGGAAAGTAAGCTTTTCACATCCATTAGCTCATCAAGACCCTCAATTTCTTTTGAAGCAGCAGGTTCACGAAAGCCGGCGTCACACCCGGGCTCGCAAGGACACCGACCTCTCCGCCGGGTTACCCGACGCAACAAGGAAGCGTCACACCGAGGTTTTTTCTCACCTGTACCCTTTTCATCCGTTGGCAGGTGTCATCCGTCAACCACTCAACTCTTCTGACTCCAATTATCAGGAGACCTCCCCCTCTTCGGGTGACTCCATGCAGTCAAGTCTGCCGGCCTTCAAGACTGCACCCGGGTAATAACAATCTCCTTGCATTATCTGTCTGTACTTACTCTTTGTATGCCTAACACTTCTGCCTTTTCAGTGCCCAGGCAAAGCTCACCAAAAGAGCAAAGAAGACCAGGTCAGCCGGAGTGCCAGACTTGCCTGAGCCGGAGGCGACGGCTCAAGAGCCGCCAGCTGCCTCCGCCCCCGAAGCTACCATTCCCATGGACACGACGCCTGAAGCCCCTGCCCCGACTACCAAGACAACGACCGAAGCGTCGGTTAACCCGGAGGCCTCCGGCTCTGCCCCACCAGCTGACGACCCGGACGTGGTAATTACCCGGACGGAGTATGTTGAACCGGGGAGACCGACCGTGCTGGCCAAATGCTCCGCGAAGGGGGAGTTGCTGCAACCCCACCGGGTGAATCTGGACCTCTCCAGCTACACCGACTTGAGCATTGGAGAGCTTGTCTCTGGCTACATCAGCCAAGTTCACAAGAGCCGGGACGCCGAGATCGCCATGGTCAACCAGATCCAACAAAAATCTGAGGTATCCTTCTGCTGTCTTCTTACTTACTGCATAGTGACCCTTGTCATGCTAGCCCCCAAGTCGACAACTTATACTTGAATATGTTGTAGATTTAGGTCCCGGCTTACTCAATTGAGCCGGCAGTACGTAGATAGATACGTTCAATATGCATTAGCCCCCAAGTGCCAAGTGCCTTTGCTTGGAAAGCGCTTGGGACTTATATAATGACTGTTAATAACCCGGAAATATATGCAGGCTGTTGGCAAAAAATTAGAGTCGGATCTTGCGGATCTCAAGAGCCGGCTGAAGACACAGGAAATGGAGACCCGGAAGGCAAACGCCAAGTTTGTCTCCAGCATCACCGCTCAAGAGAAGCTGAAGACCGAATTTGATGCTGAGCGGAAGGCCTGGGTTGAGGAGAAAGCCGCACTGGTGACCCGGGCGGAACAGGCGGAGAAGGCGCTCTCTGAGAAAACCGCCGAGCTCTCCGGCCTAAAGCGCCAGGTTTCCCAAATGGTAGCCACCATCTTCGGTAAGTCGCCTCACCGGCTTTTATCCACGTTAGAATGTTTACATCTCCTGATTCATCCTTGTCACCGGCTTATCTGATGTTGTTAAACAGGTCCCAGAAGCGCCAACCTTAACCAGAGCGTGGTCACCAAGTTAAAGGCCGTGTACACCCTGGTGGAACAGCTCTACACCGGGTCACAGCGTGCCTTAGCTGTGGTGGCCCTATCCAACGAGGTGCCAACTCATCTAGCCGAAGTCCTGCGCCGGCTCGCAGTTCTGCCGCAGCGGATCCAGGAGCTACGACGAGCATCCGCGAGAGCCGGAGCAATCGCCGCGCTGAGCCGGGCCAAGGCATTCCTGCCGGAGCTAGACCCGGCAGACATCGCCCTGGGTTGCCCAAGCCTGAAGGAAGACGGCTCAGCCTTCGACCAGAAGTACTTCGCGGCATGTGTGAAGGCTGTACGCCCGGTAGCCACCCTCATCGGGAACGACACCGACTTAACCAAGTATCAGCCGGGGTACAATGCGGAGAATCAGAGGATTCCAACCCCTCGCTATGAAGCTCTTAATCTGATTCCTCCGGCTCGTCAGCACACCTTCGCCCCGGAGATTGACCCGGCCGGGTTAATTGACAAAGAAGCCCAGTTCGAAGCTCTCAGCGGCATCAACTGGAAATCATCAACCTTCGAAGTCTTGGGATCAGCCGGAGGAGAAGACAGGAATGAGCCGGGGACTTCAACTCAGCAGGCGTCATAAGTTAGCGGGCGGCTTATCAAACATTGTTCCATCTTTTAGACTTGAAAAATTATTGTAATAGAGTAGGTGCAACAGTTTATCTCTGCCGTGCCATCGTGCACGTTTTTAAATGCGAAAGTCTTTTGAATTTATCCCTTTGATGTTTTTCCGGGTCATAATCATCCCTGTGTTCTTCTCAACCTCAAAAGGTGCCTTGAAGTATCTGCATAGAAAAGGCAAATCACAAGTCTCGAAGCGGCTTACCGCCCTGAGAATCAGGTGTTTGAGATAAATAACCCGGAAGATGAATCAAAAAAGACTGGTCCTTAAGTATACTCTGAACATAGCCAAAATAACACACTGAACAGCCTGTATGCATCTTTCGGTTTAAATAACCCGGGCAGGAAGGTTGACACCTTAACTCTGATTTACTTGCCTTAATGACACCCATGACGTGCAATTAACACTGTAAACCAAAATTAAGCCGGCAAGTGAGACCCGGCCATGCACACCTCAGAATAAACTTGTGAAAAAGCAGAAGAACTTAGGGGCTTCCGGTTCGAATACGACCAAAGACCCGGCCCCAAGGGGTTAAGCTAAGATTCGGATACGATCATATAGCCCCCAGTGGGTGTGGCGATGCCAATCAAAAGGGTACCGACAGCTATGTTCTCTTTGGTTCGAATACGACCCATGTTTGAACAGGAAGCCCCCAAGTGATTCTTAAAATTGTTTAACGACGCTGATTCGAATATGATCCACGTCGGTTCTCAGAGGGGTTAAACTATGATTCAAATATGACCAAAGGTAACCTCCCAATGAGCTCGGCACTTTGTCAATCAAGTGGGTATCGACAGCTATGTTCTCTTTGGTTCGAATACGACCCATGTTTGAACAGGAAGCCCCCCAAGTGACGTTACTGCTTACGGCTAGATTCGAATACGACCATAAGCCGGATCCTCCTTTAAGTCAGCATGTAAAAAAGCAACACACGCATATTTGGAGGAGAAAAAAGGACAGAGGTCCTGCTTTATTGCTTATCATGATATATACATGTCTGAGATAAATATGTACACCACGAGAGCCGGTAGCTCAAGTGTAGTAAGGCCGAAGCTGAGCTATATTCCACGGCCGACGGGTCTCCTCCTCAGATTTACGCGAATCTTTATGCTCCCGAATATCAATGAGGTAATATGACCCGTTGTGCAAGTTCTTGCTGACCACAAAGGGCCCTTCCCAAGGTGGGGATAACTTGTGTGCATCTGTTTGATCCTGGATGAGCCGGAGCACAAGGTCGCCTTCCTGGAAGACCCGGGATTTGACCCGGCGGCTATGATAACGGCGCAGGTCTTGTTGGTAAATCGCTGAACGGGCTGCTGCCACATCACGCTGTTCGTCCAACAAGTCCAGAGCATCTTGGCGCGCCTGTTCATTATCCGTCTCAACATAAGCCGCCACACGAGGTGAATCGTGACGGATGTCACTGGGGAGGACTGCTTCTGCTCCATAAACCATGAAGAAAGGCGTGAAGCCTGTAGACCTGTTAGGAGTAGTGTTGATGCTCCATAAGACGGAGGGCAACTCCTCCACCCAACAACCCGGCGTCCGTTGCAAAGGGACCAAAAGCCGGGGCTTGATGCCCTTCAGAATCTCCTAGTTAGCTCTCTCAGCTTGACCATTGGATTGGGGATGAGCTACTGAGGAAATATCAAGTCGGATATGCTCTCGTTGACAAAACTCTTCCATAACGCCCTTGGATAGATTGGTGCCATTGTCAGTTATGATGCTGTGCGGAAAGCCGAAGCGGAAAATCACCTTTTTCATAAATTGAACCGCTGTAGCTGCATCGCACTTGCTAACTGGCTCAGCCTCCACCCACTTCGTGAATTTGTCAACTGCCACCAAGAGGTGGGTCTTCTTATCCTTGGACCGTTTAAAAGGCCCAACCATATCAAGCCCCCAGACCGCAAAGGGCCAAGTGATTGGGATCATCCTCAACTCCTGAGCCGGCACATGAGCCCGTCGTGAGAACCTTTGGCAACCATCACATTTACTGACCAAGTCCTCTGCATCAGCGTGAGCCGTCAGCCAATAAAAACCATGACGGAAAGCCTTGGCCACAAGAGATTTTGAACCGGCATGATGGCCACAATCCCCTTCATGGATCTCGCGCAAGATCTCTTGACCTTCCTCAGGAGAGATACAACGCTGAAATGCCCCTGAAACACTGCGATGATGCAACTCGCCATCGATAACAATCATTGACTTAGCCCGCCGGGTTATTTGCCTGGCCAGAGTTTCATCCTCAGGCAACTCTCCCCGGGTTATATAAACCAGATATGGCATTGTCCAGTCTGGTATGACATGAAGAGCCGCCACCAGTCGTGCCTCCGGGTCAGGGATAGCCAAGTCCTCCTCTGTAGGCAACCGAACCGAAGGGTTATACAGGACATCCAAGAAAGTGTTAGGCAGCACCGGTTTTCGCTGGGAGCCTAGCCGGCTTAAAGCATCAGCCGCCTCGTTCTTCCTGCGATCAATGTGCTCCACTTGGTATCCCTGAAAGTGCCCAGCAATGGCATCAACCTCGCGGCGATAAGCCGCCATGAGAGGATCCTTAGAATCCCAGGTGTCTGATACTTGTTGAGCCACCAAGTCTGAGTCACCAAAGCACCTTACCCGGCTTAAGCTCATCTCCTTAGCCACCCGAAGACCGTGGAGCAAAGCCTCGTATTCAGCCGCATTGTTAGTGCAAGGAAACATCAACCGTAGCACATAATGGAATTTGTCACCTTTAGGGGAAGCCAATACAACACCAGCCCCGGAGCCCTCCAGCTGTCTGGACCCATCAAAGTGAATAGTCCAATAAGTGTTATCTGGCCTTTGCTCAGGCACTTGTGACTCTGTCCAGTCATTGATAAAATCCACCAGAGCCTGAGATTTAACAGCAGTGCGTGGCACATATTTGAGGCCATGTGGTCCAAGTTCTATAGCCCACCTAGCAATTCTCCCTGTAGCCTCTCTGTTCTGGATAATATCCCCAAGAGGGGCAGAACTGACCACAGTGATGGGATGACCCTGAAAATAGTGCTTGAGCTTCCGGCTCGCCATGAACACACCATATACGAGCTTCTGCCAATGCGGGTACCGCTGCTTGGACTCAATAAGCACCTCGCTGACATAATAAACCGGCCGCTGAACTGGATGCTCCTTACCCGTCTCCTTGCGCTCCACCACAATAGCCACACTGACGGCTTGTGTGTTTGCCGCCACATACAGTAGCAAGGGCTCCTTATCAACCGGAGCAGCAAGGACGGGGGGCTCTGCCAGTTGCTTTTTCAAATCCTCAAAAGCGGTATTAGCTGCATCATTCCAGACAAAGTTATCAGTTTTCTTCATCAACTGATATAAGGGCATAGCCTTCTCACCCAAACGGCTTATAAACCGGCTTAAAGCAGCGATACGACCCGCCAAACGCTGAACGTCATTTATACACGCCGGTTTAGCTAAGGAGGTGATGGCCTTGATCTTCTCCGGGTTAGCCTCAATGCCTCTGTCAGAAACCAAGAAGCCCAATAGTTTGCCTGCAGGAACACCAAAAACACACTTGGCCGGGTTAAGCATCATCTTGTAGACCCGGAGATTATCGAAGGTTTCCCTTAAGTCATCTATCAGGGTTTCCTCCTTGATGGATTTAACCACAATATCATCCACGTAAGCGTGAACATTGCGCCCGATCTGCTTATGAAGACAATTCTGTACACAACGCTGGTAAGTCGCCTATGCACACTTGAGTCCAAAGGGCATAGACACATAGCAGAAGGCTCCAAAGGGAGTGCTGAACGCCGTCTTCTCCTGGTACTTAACTGCCATCTTAATCTGATGATACCCGGAATAGGCATCCAAGAAACTTAAGCGTGCACAACCTGCCGTAGCATCAATGGTTTGATCAATACGGGGGAGAGCAAAAGGATCAGCCGGACACGCCTTGTTCAATTCCGTGTAGTCCACACACATCCGCCAGGTGCCGTTCTTCTTGAGTACGAGCACCGGGTTAGCCAACCACTCCGGGTGAAAAACTTCAACAATGAACCCGGCCGCCAAGAGCCGGGCCACTTCTTCACCAATAGCTTTCCGCCTCTCTTCGTTAAACCGTCGAAGGAATTGTCTAACCGGCTTAAATTTTGGATCAACATTGAGAGTGTGCTCAGCGAGTTCTCTAGGTACACCTGGCATGTCAGAAGGTTTCCACGCGAAGATGTCCCTATTCTCACGGATGAACTCGATGAGCGCGCTTTCCTATTTCGGGTCCAGATTTGCACTGATGCTAAACTGCTGAGACGAGTCACCTGGAACAAAATCAACAAGTTTAGTCTCGTCAGCTGATTTAAATTTCATTGCTGGTTCATTCTCCGTGGTTGGCTTTTTCAGAGAGGTCATATCTGTTGGGTCAACATTGTCTTTGTAAAACTTCAACTCCTCTGTAGCACAAACAGACTCTGCATAAGCCGCGTCGCCTTCCTCGCACTCTAGAGCCACCTTTCGGCTGCCGTGAACCGTAATAGTCCCGTTGTGACCCGGCATTTTGAGCTGTAAGTACACATAGCACGGCCGTGCCATGAACTTGGCATAAGCTGGCCGTCCAAATATAGCATGGTATGGACTTCTTATCTTGACCACCTCAAAGGTCAGCTTCTCCACCCTGTAGTTGTTCTCATCACCAAAAGCCACTTCCAATTCGATCTTGCCGACTGGATAAGCCGACTTACCGGGCACCACACCATGGAAGATAGTGTTTGACTGGCTGAGGTTCTTATCGGCTAGCCCCATGCGACGGAAAGTCTCATAATAAAGGATATTGATGCTGCTGCCTCCATCCATGAGTACCTTTGTGAACTTATAGCCTCCCACCTGAGGAGCCACCACTAAGGCCAAGTGGCCCGGGTTATCCACCCGGGGAGGGTGATCCTCCCTACTCCACACTATAGGCTGCTCAGACCACCGTAAGTAGCGTGGAACCGCCGGCTCAACAGCATGAACAGCTCTTTTGTGAAGCTTCTAATCCCGTTTGCACAAACTGGTGGTGAACACATGATACTGTCCACCGCTAAGCTGCTTTGGGTTGGTCTGATAACCCCCCTGCTGCTGTTGACGACCCTGACTAGATTGTTGATTAAAGCCCCCTTGACCGTTCTGAGGACCGGAATTTGAGCCGCCGCCCGGGCCATGAAAACCGCCGGCGCCTGAGCCGCCGCCCGGGCCATTGTAGCTCTTAAAGGCCTTCATGATCGCGCAATCCTTCCACAGGTGAGTCACCGGCTTCTCTCTAGAGCCATGCCTTGGACAAGGTTCATTCAACAGCTGCTCCAGCGTCGGACCTGACCCGCCGCCTCGGGGAGGGGGCCTCCCCTTGCGTCGCTGATTATTACCTTGGGAGTTGGCGTTGGCTACAAACTCTAGGCTGCCATCGGCCTTACGCTTGCCTCCTCCTTGGTTCCCCGGGTTAAACTGAGGACCCTTGCCGTTGCCATTCTTCTTTCCCTTCCCTGCCCTTTCATCGTCTGAAGGGGGATCCTTGGTACCATCGGAATCGGCGTACTTGACAAGAGCCGCCATTAGGGTACCCATATCGGTGCAGTCGCGCTTGAGCCGCCCAAGCTTCATCTTAAGGGGCACAAAGCGACAATTCTGTTCCAACATTAAGACTGCAGAGCCGGCATCCATCTTATCTGATGAATGTATGATCTCCTTGACCCGGCGAACCCAATGGGTCGTGGACTCACCCTCCTGCTGCTTACAGTTAGTCAAATCCACAATTGACATAGATTGCCTGCAGGTATCTTTGAAGTTTTGAATGAACCAGGCTTTCAGCTCAGCCCAAGACCCAATGGAGTTCGGCGGTAACCCTTTCAACCACGTGCGGGCAGTTCCATCTAACATCATGGTGAAATATTTGGCCATGGCCGCCTCACTGACCTCCAGCAATTCCATAGCCATCTCGTAACTCTCAATCCAAGCTGCGGGTTGTAAGTCCGCTGTATAGTTAGGCACCTTCCTAGGGCCCTTGAAGTCCTTAGGTAGACGTTCATTACGGATGGCCGGTACCAAACAAGGGACACCCCCGGTCCTGGTAGAAATTCCCACATCAACGGACGTCGTCGGATAAGCCGGGGGGGTCTGATAAGCCGTCAATTGAGGCACCTGCTCCGCCTCTTGCCGCGCTTGGTCTGCTGCGTAGAAGGCTCCATTATGAGCCGGGCCATGGCCAGGGGGCGGGTCATGGCGTCGTACATTACTTGAACCGGTTGCTGAGACCATGTGCCGGCTGTAACTCGGGCTCTGGCCTGGACGGGGGGTCGAGTGGATCCTGTCGCGGCTGTAGGAGTACGCCTCTTGCTGCGCTAGTGCCGTCTGCAGGAGTTCCCTGACCCGGCGGGTTTCAATGGCCGCCGGAGAATCGCCGTCAACGGGGAGAGCCGCCAGCCGTGCTGCCGCAGGTACCATGTTCTCCAGTGGGTTATCATAATGACCCAGGGGTATTGGCACATACTGAGGCGGGGCAGGGGGCACCTGGGGAGGCCCCATCACTCGTGGCTGAATAAGGGGTCCAGACCCGGGCGCAATGACCCCTGGCGGGTTACTAGACCCTGCACCCGGCGTGTTGAAGAGATTGCATGGATCGTAAACCGGCGGGAGTCGAGACTGGGCCTTCCGATGCCTCCTTCTCATGACCTCGTTGGCCGCGTTCTGGTCCATCGTGAGTTGGAAGGACTGCGCCTGAATCAGCTGAGTCTGGGCGTCGAGAGCCGCCCGCTCCGCAGCCAGCCTGATTCCTTCTGCTGCCAGATCCTCTTTAGCTTTTATCAGATCCAATTTTAACTGTGCCACCTCCGCATCATGCTGAGCTTGATTCGCCGGGTCAACCGTGGCGGTTACCAGGGCCGTCATCTTGTCCGTGAGATCCATCAGCACCTGAGCCGGAGAAGGCACCGGGTTTCCCGATCCCGCAGCGGGGTTCTGAACAGGCTGCGCACCAGCCATAAAAACTCCAACCTGACTTGGCGGCTCAAAGAGGTCCGGAATACTGTCGCCGTCGGAACAACCCATGAGCCTGCCATCTTGAAGCTGGTATAGCGAGTTTGATTCATCGGTGGCCGACTCGCCGTCGGAGCCGGCGGCCGCCTCATCACCGGACCCGGATGGATCAGAGGGCCCTCCATGGATGCATCCCACAAAAGCGCGCCTTAAGGCAGGCCGGGCCCGGGCGGGTTGTGTGCGCTGAGCCGTTTCGATGAGGTCGGCGCAGAGATCCGGCTCGGGGCCCGGCTCACCAATCTTGCCAATGAAGATATGAATTGCGCCAAAGGGGACCCGGTACCCATACTCAATTGAGCCGGCGTCGGGGCCCCAGTCCGCATCGTCGATGTAGAGCTTGCCGCGACGACTCTTGGTCATCTGGCCCACAGCGTATCCCTTGAGCCCTTCGAAGCTGCCCTTCAAGAACTCAAATCCACCGTGCGCGAGCCCCACGGTGGGCGCCAACTGTCGTGGAATTGTCACGGCAGATGTCCTCGAGCTAGGACTTAGTCGTGGAGCCATCGCAACCAGGAAGCTTGAAGGGGTTATGCGGGACGAGGAACACGAGGGTTTATACTGGTTCGGCCCCTTACGGTGAAGGTAAAAGCCTACGTCCAGTTTGAGGTAATCTTGATTAGGGTTACGATCGCCAGGGAGCTAAACAGCTATGCCCGGCTCTCGATGAGGTTGTTGTCGCCCTTAAACCGCTGCCGGGTCGTCCCTTTATATAGGGAGGCTGACGCCCAACAACTCTTAGAGTCCCGGCCGGCTCATAAGAACGTCTGGCTCGGACTCTAAGCTATACTTGCCTTATACTACAAGTCTAGCATAATAATGATTGTAACTACAGGCCCTAAGCCATATCCGGGTCTCAGCCCATCTCTGGCCCATCGTCTTGAAACTTGGCTCCAGGCTTCTGGTAACAACTCTGCGGGTAACCCGGCCCCTCTTGGCGGGTGACTCTAAGATCTACATCCTCAACACAACGTGCAGAACACGGATTCCTCGTCTAATGGCAGTCTTCCACATCCCGGAATCACAAATTCCCTGGAGGCGGGCTCGTAAATCTCACCGAGCCAGTCACATACAGGGTTCACTAGATTCTTGCACCGAACATCCATCAGAGCCTGCATCCCCAACTCAGCAGCAGGTCCCTTCTGGTCGTCGATGAATCCCTCGGTCAATATAGTCAGGCGTTCCTGTGAGCCCTATTGCGATTACATTTCTTCTTCTGCAAAACAGAGAAATGATCATTTGTTGCCATGTTTCACTATCATGAAGGTTTAGACCCTATCAGACGATTGCAAACTCAACATGACATTCAAAACATATGGGGGAAGGGGGCTGGGGGGGTGGACAGTTACCTCATCGCCGTCTGTTGTCCGTCTAGTTGCGCGATTCTGCCGCGGTAACTCCATGAAATCATCATCATCGTCTTGATGATCGCCGCGAGCCATTCTGCTGAGGTAAGAACAAAGCAAAATGTCAGGGTGAAAATGGAAGTATGAAGTAAGCAGTTGCCACCTAACAGAATGTACTTGCCACATGGGCTCAATTGAAAGTGGCAAAAAGTTTAGGCAATATTGTATGAACACCCACACCCCCTATGATTGTCCAACAATAAATGTGGCAACAAAACACATTGGCTTCATTTGAAAAATGTATAGATCATAAGGCACTTGAAACAAAATGCTGAAGTTGCCATGTTAGCACAAGATAGTACGAAAGAAAGGCACAAATCTCCCCCTGCACAAACATAAAATGTGGCAGCTCACACCCTGTCCTCATAGAAAAATGAGTTGCCATGTGTTCAAAGGCAAAATGTGCTAGGTTGAAATTGCCATGTTAAAATGCAACACAAAATTCAAAAAAGCGTTGAAAAACATCTACTGAACAACCTGAAATTGCAATGCACACACTAACCTCATATTAGAAATGAGTTGCCATTTAGTACGGCCAAATATGTTCAGATATCACAAGTCAGCATGGCAAAACACGAAACTGGGTCTGCAGTATAGTGAATTTGCCACATTATGCTACCTACAACATGGCAACAGCCATGCTGTGTTCACAGAAATACTTGCCACATGGAAAGCATATATATGGCAACTGACACAGTTGATGTGGAAATTAGTTGCCATCCAGTGCACATAGTTGCTAAAACTGACATGACAACCTAGTTACTATACTTCGCCATGCCACATTATCCTGTCAGTTGCCACAAGTCAGCGTGGCAAAACACAAATTTGGGTCTGCAGTACAGTGAATTTGCCACATTATCCTGCCTACAACGTGGCAACAGCCATAGTGTGTTCATAGAAATACTTGCTACATGGAAAGCATATATGTGGCAACTGACACAGTTGATGTGGAAATTAGTTGCCATCTAGTGCACATAGTTGCTGAAACTGCAATGACTACCTATTTACTACACTTTACCATGCCTACAGCATGGCAGCAGCCGTAGCATGTGCACGAAATTAGTTGCCACATGGAAAACATATTTGTGGCAACTATCACAATCAATCAGGAAATTAGTTGCCATACGGTGCAAATAGTTACTCAAACTACCATGTTTGCATTCATACTGCACTTTGAAAAACAACTACCTAGATCTAGGGTTCAATGGCAACTATCATAACTTGAAATTCATCACAATAATTCTCCCTGCACTGATCGCAAATAGCATTTCGAAGCAATGCGCAACTATCGGACAGAAAAACGACAGCCCAATCCCAAGGCACAACCAGGATGTGGCTCCGGATAGGCCGAACCACACCGGCGTGACCGCCACCACGGCGGCGACGAAACTGCTCAATGCCACCGAAAACGGCAACCACAAGACTCCGCCGCCGGCGGGAACGCCAGCGCATCACGAACCCACCTGAATCTCGATGAATCTCGAGCGAAGCATCGACCACGGAGGGGAGGGGAGAAATGCAGGCAAGGATTTTGAGCGTGGGATAGAGCATTACCTTCAATCTGTAGGCGCTCCGGCGAAGACGCTCCGGTCCGGTGAGTCCCACCGACGGCCGCGAATGTCGTCAACTCTTCCGCCTCCGTCGTCGCCTTCTCCTCTCGCCTTTTCCTCCAATCGACTGAACTGCGGGGTGGGTTGTGCGAGTAACTGAGGGGAGGAGTAAATGGAACCGTGAGGGGAGGGGGGCGAAGTGCACGACGTGTTTGACGGCAACCACGGTCGGGCGTGGCATGCGGGCGCAGAGCAGTTCCACCGCACGCCCCCGAGTGGCAACCGCTGACCGCGGGGAGGCAACCGGCGTGTGGGCGAACTATGTCACACACCACACACACGCCTTGTCCTACGTGGCACACAAAATCAGTCAAAACGTGCCAAGATTCGTGCAGATACTGCTGGACAGCGATGGAGGCGTGTGGTTGAGATGGCTAACGCCCACACGTGTGGGCGTTAACATTTCCATTTCTTTATTCTAGGGAAGGGAAAAAACATATAACTTGCAAATATATTCAATGAGGCATTCGTCTTATAGCATCTCTAGCCCTTGTAATTTAGAGCAACTCAAATGCAGGTACCCATTTCGTCTGCCGCCGTTTGTTTGGATCGCCACGGACAAAAGTGCTGGCCAACACGCCAAACCATTCACACTACCCCGACGTAACGCTGCCACACGACTGGCACAGGATCCCAGTGCCGGCGGCGCCGCAGTCGGCGCGGGCGCATGCGGAAGAGGTGCGCCGCTGGCGGCAGTCTCACATCCCTAGCTTCTGGCAATGCACTACGCTAGCTTCATGTGTGCATCATGTTTAATATTTGAAAGAAACTTGAAATGGGGATGTTCAAACCCTAGCATTAAATCAACTCAACTAGGATGGATTAAAATCTTTTCAATAAACCCAAAATGTCCCTAAGAAAAGTTCATGATTTCTGGTTAAGGTGGAAACCTCTGCCAAAAATGATGAATATATTCTTAGATCATTTTTGGATTTTTGAATTAAATCATATTTTATTTGACTTTGGGCATTTAAATACTATAAATATTTAAGTGCTCAAATGATTCTGAAACTAAATGTGGGTCACTGGAATAATCCAAAGAGAGTCCACAAATTATTTCAGGAGTTTCGAAAATGGTTTAGTACTATTACTAAATCAAAAATAGAAAAACAAAATAGAAAACATAAAGTAAAGAGAGAGAGAGAGAGTTACCTGGCCTTTCAGGCTGCCCAGCTGGCTGGCCCAGCCCAACTTCCCGCTTGTCGTCTTCCTCCTCGTGCCAGTGGGCACGAGGGCGTGTGGCCGCCGCGCGCGCCCACGCGCTTGGCCACCTCCTGCTTGGTTGGCCTCCCTGACTCCTCTGGACGACGCCACGCGCCACCCCGGGCCCCTCTCACTCCTCCCCCCATGCTCATCCCCTCCCCTGTCTCTCTCCCGCGACAACCGAGCAGAGCTCGTCGCCACCGCTCGCCGTTGCCACACCCACAGCCTTCCCCGCGCCTCTCCGACGTAACCACGAGCTCCGCCACGACGTCGTCGTCCTCTCCATCGAGTCACGCGGCGCCAGAAGCTCTGCTGCATCTCCAACGCCGCCGATCTCGACCTCGGGCGCCGGTGATCCCCACCGTCGTTTCGCCGGACCCCGTGCCTCCCCTGCCTCGCCAGCAGCACCAGAAGAACCGCGGTGAGCCGTTGCACCGTTTCCCCCTTGCCTCGTTGCTTGATTCGCCCCCTAGCCGCATGAACCACCAGAGCCGAGCGCTCCCCGCCGCCGGCCATGTCGCCGCCGCGGTTGCAACACCCGCACGTCGCACCAGAGCACGTAGGCGTGCTCAACGCTTCCTCAGGAAGCCGCAGACCCCACCAGTTCGCCTCGAAACGCGCTGTAGCGCCTAACCCGTCGGTGCCCGAGCTCCGGCCGCCGCTGCGAGCTCGCTTTTGACGAGCTCGGTCCGTCCCAGCCCCTCCCGTCTGCCCTAGCAGATGCACGCGAACGCCAGCTCGCCGTAGCTCCAAACCGCGCCGCAAATCACCGCCTGTAGCACCGTCCCGAGCAACTCCGGCGATCCTCCGCCGTCAGGTTTGGTCGCCGGCGTCCAACTCCGGTGGTTGGTGACGTGGCACCGTCATTAGCACCTAACTAACCCCCCCTAGAGTCACTGACAGCGGGCCCCGCAGCGGGTCAAAGCCGGAGTCAACGCGGGATTAGTGTCTGTCTCACTGACCAGTGGACCGCACTGGTCAGGTTTGACCCGGACCAGCCCCTATTGACCTGCTGACGTCACAGTGACGCAATGCTGACGCAGTATTACATTTTCTGGATTTATTTTTAATCAGGAAATTCTAGAAAATGCCCTAAACTTCTAAAATTCATAGAAATTCAACCGTAGCTCCAAATGAAACAAGTTATATATGAAAAATGATCAGAAAAATCCGATCTATCCATCTGCACTGGTTTCATGCATGATAAAGCAACTTAAACCTTCTGTTTATATCAAAACATGATAATGCATTTTATAAATTCATAGTTTGAGTTTGAACTTGAACCTTGGGTTCAAAATAACTCAAACCCATCTGATTGTAGTTGCATTAGGCCAACACACAGCATATTGACATGTCATGATCATGCATCATATTGTGCATTGCATTGATTGTGTTTTCCTTCTGTGTTGCCGGTATTTGTTCCCTCTCGATAGACGTGCTCCCGACGATGAGTTCGATGACACCGATGAAGAACTATAATATCTTCGGAAGTGCCAGGCAAGCAAAACCCCCTTGTTCATTCCGATACAATCCCACTCTCTCGCTCCTGCTCTCTTTTACTGCATTAGGACAACAACGTTTCATCTGTTACTTGCTGCGGTAGTTGAACCCCTTTCCTCTGCATGACCTGTCATTCTCACAGTAAATAGATGAAACCCACTAGCATGAGTAGGAGTTGTTTGAGCCCTGATGTGCCTACTCATTCATGCTTGTTTGTCATGCCTGCTATTGCTTAGAGTTGTGTCAGGTCTGATTCATCGGGAATGAATTGGAAAGTTGTGAACATGTCCTACTGTGTGAGAGCTAAGTGTATGAACACAATTTGGTAAAGTTAGCGGTGAGAGGCCATGTAGGAGTACATGGTGGGTTGTCTCATTGAAGCCGTCCTCAGGAACTGAGTTCTGTGTTTGTGATCCATGAACAGTTACTACCACACATTGGGTTCCGGTAACTCGACCCCTCTCGGCTTATTAACCGCCTCGATCTCTGTCCAGGAGTTGCAACTAGTTTCTGGTGTTTGTAGGTTGTGTTATTAGTCTACCAAGTGGTACCCGGTACAGGTGGGCTTGGGACAGACTAGGCACCGTGGCACGGTGTACCAAGCGTAGATCCATCCGTCGAGGTGGGCTTGGGAACCCTGCACACATCGTTTGGGGCCGTGAGCGACACCCCGGCCGGATCTCCTTGCGGATGGAACCCGAATAGGCGATAAACCTGGACGAGAGACTTGTGTGGTTAGTCAGGTCGTGGCCGACTCCCTCGCCAGGCTTCCGCTTGAAGGTTGCCGAGATACACGACGTGTACATGGTGGTAAGTGGCGAGAGCGTGTGTGAAGAAGTACGCCCCTGCAGGGTTAAGATCATCTATTCAAATAGCCGTGTCCGCGGTAAAGGACTTCTGGGTTGCCTATAATAGTTCATAGACAAGTGAAAGTGGATACTCTAAAACTCGCAAGATAAGCGTGAGTACTATGGATGGCCTTCTCGTAGGGAGACGAGAGCGGATCCATAGTGGTGTATTGATATGGTGAATATGTGGACTCGTGTGCGCCACCTCAAAAGAGTTGCTTGCAGTCGTAGTTCAGGTTAGCCACTGAGTCAAAGCTGGCTTGCTGCAGTTAAACTCCACTACCACTTGGTTGATACCGATGCATATGTCGTTAGTTCTGATGTAAGTCTTGCTGGGTACATTTGTACTCACGTTTGCCTATTTTATGTTTTGCAGAGAGACGTCAGTCTCGCTAGTAGTGCTGTGTGGACTTCGGCGTTTAGCTTGTTACCTCAGCTACGATCTTGTGCCCTCGGCAGGATCTCGTAGATAGTCAGGCTTCTCAGCCTTTTTCATTTATAGATGTCTATACTCAGACATGTTAAGCTTCCGCATGTGCTTTGACTTGTATGGTCTGAATGTTGGGTCATGAGACCCATGTTTGTAATATCTCGCTCTTCGGAGCCTAATGAATAAATACTCTGAGTCGTAGAGTCTTGTTGCGATGCCATGTTGTATTTGCACATATCGAGCATATTGTGTGTATGATTGAAATGCTTGGTATGTGTGGGATCCGACAACCTAGTTGTTTATCCTTGGTAGCCTCTCTTATGGGGAAATGTAGTCTTGTGCTTCCATGAGCCATAGTAGTCCGCTAGCCCAGCACTACTGCTCCGGAACACTTGACTGGCCGACATGTGATTCACTTCGTTCCTGTGTCTGTCCCTTCGGGGAAATGTCACGCGGTGACATCTGGAGTCCTGTTAGCCCAGTGCTACAGCCCGGATTCACACGCTGCTGACCGACATGCTCGATGTTGATTCATGTATGCCTGTCCCCGTAAGTTAGTGCCACTTTGGGTTCATGACTAGTCATGTCGGCCCGGGTTCTCTGTCATATGGATGCTAGCGACACTATCATATACGTGAGCCAAAAGACGCAAACGGTCCCGGGCCATGGTAAGGCGACACCCGTGGGAATACCGTGCGTGAGGCCGCAAAGTGATACGAGGTGTTACCGGCTAGATCGATGTGACATGGAATCGGGGTCCTGACAGGCAGATGCTTACACCGGAGCAGCACCAAGCCCCTTCCTACACATTGGACTCTCCCGCTTGGGAGCAGTGGTTTGTGTTCGAGCATGAGGAGGCTAGGAGGCGCGGCGTCCGCGACGTGCAGCATGACTCCCCACCGCCCCTCGTCATGCACGACGAGGACCAGGAGGCGGAGGCCGCCTACCAGGCGGCGCTGGCCGCAATCCTCCGTGAAAGCGAGAGGAGCGGCGCAAGGAGGTGGAGGAGGAGCAGGCGTACCAGGCGCGCATGGCGGAGGCCATGGCGCTCTCCGCGGCCGGCGACTGCGTCGTGCTGCCGTTGAGGCTGCCGTCCCCCGTCAAGGCCGAACCGACGCCGACCCCCATCAAGCGCTACTCATGGACCAGGGAGGTGCGCGAGTGGGTCAGCGCGCCACCGGTCTAGTTGGGGGTGACACCGGGGCAGGAACAGGCCTACCTCGAGCAATGGCGACAGCGAAGTCTTGCCGAGGAGCACCGTGAGGGCGAGTACCTCGAGCAGCTGGAGCGTGACGCGGAGGAGGAGCGCCACGAGGCGGCGGCGGAGGAGTGCCTTGCCCGCGGTGGGCTAGCCCAGCCTGCGGCGGACGACGTCGCCAGAGCCTGGTCGACGACGTTCCCTTGGGCTAGCCCAGCGCCGACTTTGATCGACCTCATCGGCCCCGACGACGACGATGATGCCTAGGGCAGCACGCCTCCTCGTAGTTTTAAGTTTTATTTAATGTAAAAGTGGACTCTTGTCTGTCTTTGTGGCCGACATTAATGCTTACTTTAATTAATGCTTTTATTTTTCAAATTTTTTGCGGTAATCTTTTTTTCACGCGACCTAATAAATGGGTCGGGCCAGCGTTGGGCGAAGCCAAATGCGAAAGCGGACATGGGTGTCCGCCGGGCCGACCCAAACGGACAAAAAATGGACAAAATCGCCCTCCGCTTGGGTCGGCGTTGGAGTTGCTCTTAGCCCCTTATTTTTCAACTCCTTATATTTGCTCCATTCAAAAAGTAATTCCTAGTCGAATCCCTAAAACTTAACTCCCTACACAAATTCTTCCTCAATTCTTCTAAGTTTTTATGTCCGTTCTACATTTCAACTACATATTTGCACACATACTAAATCCAAATTTAATAATCAAAGTTTACACAATTCATTGAATATTACAAATTTAAAGTTTTTACAATTCAAATTATTCAAACTCAAACACACGAAAGGGTCTAAATGAAGTAAAGAGCATGATAGAAGCACGACAACCGATTGGTGCTCCTTAACGATCACCGTAATGGACATCTCAAAATCGTCATCTTCTTCCTCCTCGTTCGACCAAGAGTCGTCGAAGACCATCTCCCTCAACCTCTTCATCTACACTATGCATTATTCTAAATTGAATTTGATTGCAAAAACAGTTAAACGAACTGAAAATAGCTAAAAAAATGCACATAGGCAATTCGTTGAACACTTTGCGGACGGAGAAGGTGAGAGCATCGAGTGGCGGCTCTATGTCATCTCCTGTCCGTCGACTTTGTTTTCGAACAAAGAAAGCAGTTCCAGTGGTTTTTTTCGGCCACAGGGCCGACACAACAGTGACAAAGGTATGCGTCATTCCCAGCGACAGTGGCAACTGGCGGGCAGATCGGAGTGGGTCATGAGGGAGGAGGATGCGGGGTGTCGGTGGGCCGCCGGAGGAGGCTGCGGGTGGATGCCGAAGGCACTACTAGCGAAAAATCGGTGCAAGCGGGAAGGGGTGTGTGGGGGGGGGAGGCTGAAATTTACCCTGAGAAGTGAATCCCCGTCAAATATATTTGAGGGTCGGGAGAGCCAACACTTCAATTTTTTACTCCTCTGACACGTTTTAAGGGGTCGGCTAGAGATGCTCTTAGTTTGCATGGAGTAAACATAGCTCTTCTCTCTTTGATAGATTGGAGAGTTCCGATGTAAGAGGAGAGCATTACAAGCAAAGTCCTCAAAGCAAACTATCTACTTGATACATCATCTTTGAAGGCTTCCTCCAAGGTGTGCGTTGACCGCCACCTCATCCGTTGGATCTTATTTGGGACAATTCCATTTCTGCCCCTAACTGGAACCCACTACTCAAATTTGCCCCTAATTTCAATGTGTGCTCAAATTTGCCCCGCTACCGTTAGTTGCCCTTATAGAAATGTCCTTTTGCGCCGTTACCATCCGGTCAAACAGTTTTGACCATCTCGAAAAATAGCAAAAAAAATCAATAAAAATCTTAAATTTTGCGGGATCGAAGGTACTCAAGTTCGCAAGGTGTGTGTGCAAATTTTCATGTTGTTTGGGCATTCTAGGAGCTCGTGGCAAAGGAGAAACAATAAATATGTACGCGTGTGAACAGTAAATTCAATAAAATAGCAAGAAAATAAAAAAATATGAATTTTTTTGGCATCCAAGATGCTCAGGTGTGTGCAAAATTTTGATGTGTTTGGACATTGTAGGAGCTCGTGGAGAAAAAAACAAAATTTGTCTCAGAAAAAAACTTGTAAAAAATACACTATTTTTTTGTGAGAGCTCCTCGCATGTCATTTGATAACAAAATTTTGCACACACCTTGTGCACCCGACCATCTTGGATGCCAAAAAATTTCATATGTTTCTGAATTTTCTTGCTATTTTTTTGAATTTACTATTCAAAGATGTACAGATTTATTGTTTTCCTTTGCCATGAGCTCTTGGTATGTCTAAATAGCACGAAAATTTGCACGCACCTTGCGCACATGAGTAGCTTCAATCTCAGAAATTTTCAGATTTTTTTGTTTTTTTTTTCTTTTTTTTCGACATGGTCAAAGCTGTTTGACCGGACAGTAACGGCGCAGAAGGGCATTTCTATAAGGGCAACTAACGGCAGAGGGGCAAAGTTGAGCACACATTGAAATTAGGGGCAAATTTGAGTAGTGGGTTCCACCTAGGGGCAGAAATGGAATTCTCCCATCTTATTTTGATCAAATGGCCCACAACAATCCGATCCATAGGTTAGCTTTTTTGCAACTCAACCCTTGTTGCAATCAACAAGGGGTCTGTTGCGCGGTGAAGCCGACAAAGATAGGGGTCCCCGTCGGCGTGCGGTGGTGCACCTCTAGCTTCCTCTACAGATTCGATACCCAGCTGCATTGTTGTGCGCTCCTTCCCATCCACGACTGCCACAACCCCGGTTCCCTCTTCTTCCTCTACTTCGGTCCATGGCATTGTCGATGACCCGATGGGGAGCTCGTAGGTTCTAGCGCCCCTTGTCGGCCTCCTCCACGCGAGAGTAAGCTGCCAGCCATGGATGACCACGCCGCGCCCGATAGCGTGCTCCCGTACTCCTTTGCTCCCCATCTCGTCCCAGACGGGATCGATCCACCGACGACAGAGGCTCTTATTGCAATGGTGCAACCATGCTCGTGAATTGGAGATGCATTTTTTTACAACAGGGTTGTTGGGGATATAACTCCTGGGTATGACCCGCCCGGGAGGGACCGGGTCATGCCACTGACGGTTTAAGACGAAGAGCCCAATGAGGTCCAGGAAGACACGAAGATAGCGGTTCATAGAGCAAGCTTATTGAAGGCCCAATACCCGGGGGCGACTCAAGGCCCAAGGGAGTGAGCCACCATATGTTAACTTGTGTTGTAAGCCAGGTCTAGTTAGGAACCGAGCCGGTCACATTTGTGTGAGCCGGCCGGGACTCTGTAAGTCGCCGGGCATCAGCCTATATATAAAGGGTTGACCCGGCGGTGGGTTCACTCAAGAAACATCTGATCGAGAACTATGTCAAGCGTATTCGCTCCCTTGTTATCGAAACCCACGCAATACAACTAGAAGCAGGAGTAGGCTTTTACCTCGTTGAGAGGGGCCGAACCTGGGTAAACCCTTTGTGTCTCTTATTCCCGTTCAACCCCTTTGAGCTAACCTAGTTGCGATGGCCCCACACCTAAGTCCTTTTGCTAGGGCACTGCCGTGACAATTCCACGACAGTTGGCGCCCACCATGGGGCCAGCGCATGGTGGTTTCGATTTCTTGAAGGGCAGCTTCTTAGGGATCAAGGGATACACCGTAGGCCGGATGACCAAGAGCCGACGCGGCAAGATCTACATCAACGATGTCGGCTAGGGTCCTAAGGCCGACTCAATCGAGTACGGGTACAGGGTCCCCTTCGGCAGGATTCACGTCTTCATCGGCAAGATCGGCGAGTCAGAGCCTGAGCCGGATATCTCCATCGGCGCTGTTGAGACGGCTCGGCGCGTCTTCGTGGGATGTGTTCACGAAACGGATCTGGATGGAGGATCTATGTCCAGTGGAGAGACAACCATCTACTCAGGTGATGAGTCCTCAACCGGTGAGACAGATTCAATGTACCAACTGCAAGACAGCGGGCTTGGGGGCTACTCCGATGGCGATAGTATTCCGGATCCTTATGAGCCGCCGAGCAGGGCCGCTATCTTTATGGCAGGTACTCAACAAGCGTTAGGCTCGTCGACCGCGGCGGCGATGACCTCCGGTTCAACATGCACTACAGCGAACGGGGCGACCAGCTCAGCACGCCCGCCGGCTCAAGTCTTGACCGGGCTCCTAGATGCCTTGGTGACTTTATTGGCTACGGAGGTGACACCGGCGACCCAAGCGCAGCATAATGTGGAGGTGACAAAGCTGCGGGATGAGATAGCCAAAGACAGGGTAGAACTTGATGCGGAAAACGTCAGGATGGCGACAGAAAAGGCGTCATTGGAGGCAGAGTCGCAACGGATTCAGGCAAAGGCTTTCCGGTTAAGCTTAGATCAGACTGCATCAAATGCCGTTCTTCACAGGAGGCACCAGAGTCGTCTACCTCCGGAATACAATGCTAGGAATCTTTTTAATACCCCTGGGGCCGGACCAAGTAATCCGTCCGAGATAAACCGGGTTGTTGAAGCGCCTGCGGCAGGGGAGATGGCTCAACCACGCGTTGTGGACCCGCCTCTTGAATTTAACCTCGCCTCATCAAGTGTCGACACCGGCGGGTCATTTTTCTAACCCTCTGGATAACATGATTGTTGCGGCGTCACGGCTGGCGGCTCTTCCAGTGCAGGGTGAGTCTCCCGCGGCAGTTGAAGCTCAAAAGGCTGTGGAGCTTCTTCAGACGGCGGTAGCTCAGCAGGCGGCTTATTCATACAACAGCGAGCAGATTCATACGACTCCACACCCTAGTCGGAATTACAGCCGGCACAGTGCGTCGCCTACGGTTTCAAGTAGTGAGAGGCACCGTAACCCGCCCCATGGGCACGACCCGCCACGTGCTGTCAACAATGCCCAGGCTTTGGTGGATCAGGCCAGGGCACATCGAGAGGCTGAGCTGGCAGCTCAGTTAGCGGTGCATCAGCAACCTCAGCATAACCCGTCGGTGTCTGTAGAAGCTGGGATGATTTCTAGGACGTGGAGTCAGTATGAATCAAGTTCACATGTATGTATTTACTTGTTGTAAGAATATGAGAGGTTTTGATAACCCGCCCTGGTTATAGACTTAAAAGTCGCCAGAATATATTATGTTGGATATTATGACTTGCCCTGGTGTAAACCGCGAGGGTGCATATTGTTTAAAATGTATGCAGGGGTTTTGGAACTTGTATGATTACTGGAAAAGATGATTATATTTTCTGCTGGCTCATTCGTAGCACATCAAATGTTTCATCAACAGTTCTCAAGACAGAACGATAAACATGCACGATGGCATGGCAGGTCATTGTTTTCATCTAGCCTATTACAAGGCGTTTTTCAGCCCAAAAGAATAAGTGTTTTTCTATGCACAAGTTCTATATTGCGGGTCACAAGCCGGCCATTGGATCAGTTATCTTGATTTTGGCAGGTTGAAGATTCCGGGTCATCCTGCTCCAATTCTTCTTCGTCCCCCAATGTCTGGAAGTCAGGGGTGGCCCAGTTGATTCTAGTCAAAGCTTTAAAAATGGCTTCATCGTCTATAAGGGGCGACGGATCAATATCGGGGGCGAAGGTATGCTTACGTGTTGGCGGGATAAGATCTACGACACCATGAACCGGCGCCATCACTTTTGCATTTCCTTGGTGTAAGCTGATGACCCACAAGTATAGGGGATCAATTGTAGCTCTTTTCGATAAGTAAGAGTGTCAAACCCAACGAGGAGCAGAAGGAAATGACAAGTGGTTTCAACAAGGTACTGTCTGCAAGTGCTGAAATTGCAAGTAACAGGGTAGTTTGATAGCAAGATAATTTGTACGAGCAAGTAATGATAGTAGTAACAAAAGTGCAGCAAGGTAGGCCAATCCTTTTGAGGCAAATGACAGGCTAAAATGGTCTCTTATAGTAAGCAAAGTGTTCTTGAGGGTACACGCGAATTTCATCTAGTCACTTTCATCATGTTGGTTCGATTTGAGTTTACTACTTTGATAATTTGATATGTGGGTGGACCGGTGCTTACGTGCTGTTCTTACTTGAACAAACCTCCTACTTATGACTAACCCCCTCGCAAGCATCCACAACTATGAGAAAAACATTAGGAATAAATTCTAACCATAAAATTAAACTTTCGGATCCAATCGGTCCCTTACGGAATAGCGCATAAACTAGGGTTTAAGCTTCTGTCACTCTCGCAACCCATCATCTAATAACTACTCCACAATGCATTCCCTTAGGCCCAAATATGGTGAAGTGTCATGTAGTCGACGTTCACATGACACCACTAAGGGAATCACAACATACATACTATCAAAATATCGAACACATATCAAGTTCACATGATTACTTGCGACATGATTTCTCCCGTGACCTCAAGAACAAAAGTAACTACTCACAAGTGATAAACATGCTCAAGATCAGAGGGGTATTAAATAGCATATTGGATATGAACATATGATCGTCTCCAACGTATCTACTTTTTCAAACACTTTTGCCCTTGTTTTGGACTCTAACTTGCATGATTTGAATGGAACTAACCCGGACTAATGCTGTTTTCAGCAGAACTGCCATGGTGTTATTTTTTGCAGAAATAAAAGTTCTCGGAATGATCTGGAAATCCAAGAAGACATGTTTTGGAATTAATTAAAAATATTGGCGAAAGAATCAGCATCAGGGGGCCCACACCCTGTCCACGAGGGTGCAGGGCGCGCCCCCTGCCTCATGGGCCCCCTGGGACTCCACCGACCTCAACCCCAACTCCATATATTCACTTTCGGGGAGAAAAAATCGGAGAGAAGGATTCATCGCATTTTACGATACGGAGCCGCCGCCAAGCCCTAATCTTCCTCGGAAGGGCTGATCTAGAGTCCGTTCGGTGCTCCGGAGAGGGGAATCCGTCGCCATCGTCATCATCAACCATCCTCCACCAATTTCATGATGCTCACCGCCGTGCGTGAGTAATCCCATCGTAGACTTGCTGGACGGTGATGGGTTGGATGAGATTTACCATGTAATCGAGTTAGTTTTGTTAGGGTTTGATCCCTAGTATCCATCATGTTCTAAGATTGATGTTGCTATGACTTTGCTATGCTTAATGCTTGTCACTAGGGCCCGAGTGCCATGATTTCAGATCTGAACCTATTATGTTTTCATGAATATATGTGAGTTCTTGATCCTATCTTGCAAGTCAATAGTCACCTACTATGTGTTATGATCCGGCAACCCCGAAGTGACAATAATCGGGACCACTCCCGGTGATGATCGTAGTTTAAGGAGTTCATGTATTCACTAAGTGTTAATTCTTTGGTCCGGTACTCTATTAAAAGGGGGCCTTAATATCCCTTTGTTTCCAATAGGACCCCGCTGCCACGGGAGGGTAGGACAACATATGTCATGCAAGTTCTTTTCCATAAGCACGTATGAGTATATTCGGAATACATGCCTACATTACATTGATGAACTGGATCTAGTTCTGTGTCACCCTATGTTGTAACTGTTTCATGAGGAATCGCATCTGACATAATTATCCATCATTGATCCATTGCCTAGGAGCTTTTCACATATTGATCTTTGCTTAGTTACTTTTCCGTTGACACTGTTACGATTGCTACAAAAACTGCTACTGTTACTTTTGCCACCGTTACTTCCATACTACTTTGCTACTAAATACTTTGCTGCAGATATTAAGTCTTTCAAGTGTGGTTGAATTGAAAACTCAACTGCTAATACTTGAGAATATTCTTTGGCTCCCCTTGTGTCGAATCAATAAATTTGGGTTGAATACTCTACCCTCGAAAACTGTTGCGATCCCCTATACTTGTGGGTTATCAAGACTATTTTTTGGCACCGTTGCCGGGGAGCATAGCTCTATTCTTTGAGTCACTTGGGATTTATATCTATTGATCACTATGAGGAACTTGAAAGATGAAAGAACCAAGATTTTTCCCTCAACTACGAGGGGAGGTAAGGAACTGCCATCTAGCTCTGCACTTGATTCACCTTCTGTTATTCGTAAATTTGCGACACCTACACCTGTTATTGATTCTGATATGTCGCATGTTATTGATGATGCCACTTCTGTTATGCATGATGCTTATGATGAAACTACTTCTATGCTTGATAATACTGTGCCATTAGGTGAATTTCTTGATGAACAACTTGCTAGGGCTAGAGAGAATGAAATTATTGTAACAGATAATATTGATGAAAGTGATGATGAAGATTCTCCCCTAGATATGAATTGCCTGATGTGCCTGAGGGTTATGTTATGAATGAAGAAACTGCTAGAGACCTTTTTGCTTGCAAAGATAGATATGATCTTAAGAAACTGTTAGCTAAGCTGAAAGAAAAGTCTTTGAATGCTAGAATGAAATATGACCCTACTTTTGCTACTTCACCTATCTGTATTTCTGATAAGGATTATGATTTCTCTGTCGATCCTGAGTTAATTACTTTGGTTGAATCTGATCCTTTTTATGGCTATGAATCTGAAACTGTTGTGGCACATCTTACTAAACTGAATGATATAGCCAACCTATTCACTCATGAGAAAAAATTCGTTACTACTATATCCTTAAGTTATTTCCGTTCTCATTAAAGGGTGATGCTAAAACATGGTTTAATTCGCTTGCTCCTGGTTGTGCGCGTAGTCCCTAGGATATGATTTATTACATCTCTGTTAAATATTTCCCCGCTCATAAGAAACAAGCTGCCTTAAGGGAAATATATAATTTTGTGCAAATTGAAGAAGAGAGTCTCCCACAAGCTTGGGGGAGGCTTCTCCGATTACTTAATTCTTTGTCTGATCATCCTCTCAAGAAAAATGAAATACTTGATATCTTTTATAATGGACTAACCGATGCTTCCAGAGACCACCTGGATAGTTGTGCTGGCTGTGTTTTCAGGGAAAGAACTGTTGAGCAAGCTGAATTGCTATTGAATAATATATTGAGTAATGATAATGATTGGACACTTCCTGAACCAACTCCTAAGCCAACTCCGAAGAAAAGGGGTATTCTATTTCTCAGTCCTGAAGAAATGCAAGAGGCAAAGAAATCTATGAAAGAAAAGGGCATTAAAGCTGAAGATGTTAAGAATTTACCACCTATTGAAGAAATACATGGTCTTGATAACCCGACACAGGTAGTAAAGGTAAATTCTCTCTATAGATTTGATGAAGGTGACATTCCTCGTTATAAGTCTGCTAGCCCATGCTTAGATGAGTTTGTTAATTTTATTGTTAAACAAGAAAACTTCAATGCTTATGTTGGTAGACAATTGAAATGTAATGCTTATATGATTGAACACTTGAGTGATTATATGTCTAGAGTTAAAGGTGAGCTTAAACTCATTAGTAAACTTGCTTCTATGGTTACCACTCAAGTAGAACAAGTGCTTAAAGCTCAAAATGATTTGCTCAATGAATTAAATAATAAGAAAAATGATAATGCTGTTAGAGTTATGACTAGAGGGGGTAAAATGACTCAGGAACCTTTGTATTGTGAGGGCCACTCTAAGAGAGTTGAGCAAGATTCTCAGAGAACTAATGTTGATGCACCTAGTCCTTCTAAGAAGAAGAAAAAGAAAAATGATAGGACTTTGCATGCTTCTATTGAACCTGTTGTTGACACACCTGAGAATCCCAATCATATTTCTATTTCTGATGCTGAAACATAATCTGGTAATGAACATGAACCTGGTGATAACGATGATGTTCATGTTGATGCTCAACCTAGCAATAACAATGATGTAGAGATTGAACCTGCTGTTGATCTTGATAACCCACAATCAAAGAATCAACATTATGATAAGAGAGACTTCGTTGCTAGGAAGCACGGTAAAGAAAGAGAACAATGGGTTCAGAAACCCATGCCTTTTCCTCCTAAACCATCCAAGAAAAAGTATGATGAGGATTTTGAGCGCTTTGCTGAAATGATTAGACCTATCTTTTTGCGTATGCGTTTGACTGATATGCTTAAAACGAATCCTTATGCTAACTATATGAAAGATATTGTTACAAATAAAAGAAAGATACTGGAAGCTAAAACTTCCACCATGGTTGCCAATTATACTTTTAAAGGTGGAATACCAAAGAAACTAGGAGACCCAGGAGTACCAACTATACCATGCTCCATTAAAAGAAACTATGTTAAAACTGCTTTATGTGATCTTGGAGCCCGTGTTAGTCTTATGCCTCTCTCTTTATATCATAGACTTGATTTGAATAAGTTGACACCTACTGAAATATTTTTGCAAACGGCCGATAAGTCAACTACTATACCTGTCGGTATTTGTGAGGATGTGCCTGTTGTGGTTGCAAACGTTACTATTTTAACGGACTTTGTTATTCTTGATATTCCCAAGGATGATAGTATGTTGATGTAGACCCTTTTTGAATACTGCAGGGGCTGTTATTGATTGCAACAAAGGCAATGCCACTTTTCATGTTAATGGTAATGAGCATACGGTACACTTTCCGAGGAAACAACCTCAAGTCCACGGTATCAATTATATTGGAAAAATTTCAAGGATTACTATTGGAGGTTTCGAATTCCCTCTTCCTACTGTCAAGAAGAAATATGATATTCTTATTGTTGGGGACATGCATATCCCCGTTGAGGTAACCTAGTGTTATTCAAAAATTCTCCGGTTTCATGTTATTCGGAAAGAGTTTGTTAACAAGACTTGATCAACCTTGTTATTGGATTCCTTTTGATGAGCACGAGATGGATGAAGTTAGAAAGCACAACTCTCTGTACCCTCCTTTTACTTTCTGTTATTTAGATTAAATAAAGCAAAAATAGTATTTTTTTTGTCTGTTTGCAATAAAAATACCCCGAAAATAAAAGTTCTCCAAACATCCTGAAAATGAAATATGATTTTTTGTAGAATATTTAAGAATTTCTGGCACTGAGAAAACACCAGGGGGGCCCACCATTTGGCCACGAGGGCACAGGGCGCGCCCCTTGCCTCGTGGGCCCCTCGTGGACCCCCTCCACTTATTCCAGCACCCACTCACTTCGTCTTCCTCCAGAAAAAATCCTCCCATAGCTCAAACCCGTGTTCTAGCTCATCTTGCTGCCATTTTTGATCTCCTTGCTCAAAGCTCCATTCACAAAACTGTTTTGGGGGATTGTTCTTCGGTATGTGACTCCTCCAATGGTCCAATTAGTTTTTGTTCTAATGCTTTATTTATTGCAAATTTTTGCTGCTAAGGTGACCCTGTTCTTGAGCTTGCATGTCAAATTTATATGGTCCAAAGTAGTTTTAATGCATGATATAGCCTCTAGGCACTTGTGGGAGTAGCTGCTATCAATCTTGTTGAGTCTGGTTCACTTTTATTTTGAGTCACTAAAAATTTCAGAAATTTTCAGAGGATGAAAATGTTGAAGAGATTGTTGAGAGGCTCCTCAAGCCGGGATTCGAAGGGAAAGGAGAATGAAGAGAATGAAAAGCCCAAGTACATCCTTACTCGCACCGCGGAGGTTCGGTTGTGTGAATGGCCTTGTGATGCATTCTTGAAGGCGCCAGAATTTATGAAGACTTTTATTACTTGGCTGAGAATGCAGGCATCACCGAATTCATCCACAATAAGTGTGATCAGTATCTCCTACTCAGTAATATTTTCGAGCAAAATTTTTCTTTCCATGTTAAGAAATCACCACCTTCAGTAGAGTTTCACTTATATGATGAGGTTAAGGAGATGTCACTCCATGATTTTTGTCGGGTCTGCAAGATACCCTTTGTGGGTAGCATCGAGGAACCACATCATAGTGATGTGGATGGATTTATTGATAGAATTGCTGTAGGGGAAACAAGGAAAGTTTCCGATGCAAGAATTTCTAGTATAGATTTTCCTGTTCTACGTTACTTTGCAATATTTGCTAGTAGATGCTTAATTGGTCGCGGGAACAGTGGAAATCTTAGTGCTCCTGATCTTGTCATTTTGCGCCATGCTTTGTTTCGCGATACAACTTTCAGCTTACGCGCTATTGTTGCTAAACGATTAAGTCTGAACCGTACAAAGGGCCCCATCTTCGGAGGCATCTTTGCTTCACGCCCTGCTGAACACTTTGAGATACCTATTAGGCATTATGAGAAAGAGGAAAAGTTGCTGCCCCCTATTTTTCTAGATTATAAGAGTATGGTAGCACATGAATTTATTGTTAAAAAATAAGAAGATGATGCTTAAGTATAATTTGATATTTGATAAAACTCACTGTGAGACTATTACCTTGCCTGCACCCTGTTTGTTTAATATACTTTCAGGCACGTACCTCATCTTGCCCGAGGCCATTTATGCATATTGGAGGCTGACACAAGTCCCAGAGCCTGAGCCTGAGCCACCACTTGACCCTTATCGACAGTCTGTTTATCAGTGGGATCCGGAGGAGATCGCCAACCAGTGGCACCCTGAGGACCCTCCTCATCACACCGGCGAGAGCAGCTTTGATCCGTGGCCATAGACCAACTTAGGCCAAAAGCCTAAGCTTGGGGGAGTACGTATTTCTCACCGACATTACATTCATGTTCACACACTCATTCTAGTTGTCGGTGTTCATACTTTTTCATTGTACTATCCATGCTAGTTTATTTTCTTTTCTAAGCCTTCTTCTTGTGTGTTTGAAAAACCTTAAGAAAAACCAAAAAATCAGTTGTAGCTTTTAGCTAGTTTACTTTCCATGCTTGTAGTAGTAGTTATTAAAAAAAACCCAAAAATATTTCTCGTTCTTCTTTTGCTTGTTGGGAGCTTTCCCGTGTAAACAGTTTTATTTCTTTTCTTTTCTTTGGGGGTCGAGAGGAGAAGACCATGATGAAAATGTTGAGTGGCTCTCATATGCATTATTGTTGATTTAACCAAGAGCCCATATTATCTTGTCTTCTCCCTTGTATTAAATGCTTGCAGATTCTAGCTTAGTCCAATGCACGTGCACTATTATTATTATCCACACCGTTCGGTCGTGCGAGTGAAAGGCAATAATGACGATATATGATGGACTGAGTGAGATGAGAGAAGCTGGTATGAACTTGATCTATCTTGTTTTTGTAAATATGATTAGTTCCTGATTCAGCCTATTATGAATGAAACATGTTTGCAATGACAATTATAGATTATAGTTGCTCATGCCATGCTTAATTAGCTAGGAGTTTATAATGGTTTACCTTGCGTGCCAACATGCTATTAAAATGGTTGTGATGTGGTATGATAGGGTGGTATCCTCCTTTGAACAATTCGAGTGGCTTGACTTGGCACATGTTCACGCAAGTAGTTGAAACAAAATCAACATAGCCTCCACGATATTTATGTTCACGGTGATTTATATCCTACTCATGCTTGCACTCATTGTTGATTAATCTTAATGCATGTTCATGACTGTTGTCGCTCTCTAGTTGGTCGCTTCCCAGTCTGTTTCTAGCCTTCACTTGTACTAAGCGGGAATACTGCTTGTGCATCCACTTCCATAAACCCCAAAGTTATTCCATCTGAGTCCACCATACCTTCCTATATGCGGTATTTACCTGCCATTCCAAGTAAATTTGTATGTGCCAAACTCTAAACGTTCAAATGAAATTCAGTTTTGTATGCTGGAATAGCTCATGTATCAACTAGGGATGTCTATATCTTCCATGCTAGGTGGGTTATTCTCACGATGAGTGGACTCTGCTCATCATTCACGAGAAAATGGCTGGTAACCGGGATGCCCAGTCCCATGCTCAGATCAAATCAAAATAATTGCAAACAAAACTCCCCCAGGATTGTTGTTAGTTGGACGACACCCGTTGTTTCGGAGAAGCCATGGATTGATGTTTGTTGGTGGTGGGGGAGTATAAACTCTACCATTCTGTTTGGGAACTGCCTATAATGTGTTCAGCATGGAAGATATCGAGATCTCTTGGTTGTTATGTTGACAATGAAAGTATGCCGCTCAAAATATTATTTATCTCTGTTTCAAAACTTGAGCTCTGGCACCTCTGCAAATCCCTGCTTCCCTCTGCGAAGGGCCTATCTATTTACTTTTATGTTGAGTCATCATCATCTTATTAAAAAGCACCAGTTGGAGAGCACCGCTGTCATTTGCATGCATTGCTATTAATTTACATTGAGTATGACTGTGCCTAGATCTCTTTTACCATGAATTACAATGTCTAGTCAGTCCCTGGTCTTCAGGGGTGCTCTGCATTTATGTTTTGCGGTCTCAGAAAGGGCTAGCGAGATACCATCTTGTTATATCATGTTATGATTGTTTTGAGAAAGTGTTGTCATCCGAGATTTGTTATTATTGCTCGCTAGTTGATTATGCCATTGATATGAGTAAACATGAGACTTAAATATTATTGTGAATATTGTTAGTTCATAATCTTTGTTGAAAACTTGAATGCCGGCTTTACATATTTGCAACAACAAGATCAAACAGAGTTTTTAAATGTTTTTCTTTATCACTTTCAGTTTGTCAACTGAATTGCTTTAGGACAAGCAAAGGTTTAAGCTTGGGGGAGTTGATACGTCTCCAACGTATCTACTTTTCCAAACACTTTTGCCCTTGTTTTGGAATCTAACTTGCATGATTTGAATGGAACTAACCTGGACTGACGCTATTTTTAGCAGAACCGCCATGGTGTTATTTTTGTGCAGAAATAAAAGTTCTCGGAATGATCTGGAAATCCACGGAGACACGTTTTGGAATTAATTAAAAATATTGGTGAAAGAATCAGCATCAGGGGGCCCACACCCTATCCACGAGGGTGTAGGGCGCCCCCTGGGGCGCACCCCCTGCCTCGTGGGCCCCCTGGGACTCCACCGACCTCAACCCCAACTCCATATATTCACTTTCGGGGAGAAAAAAATCAGAGAGAAGGATTCATCGCGTTTTACGGTACGGAGCCGCCGCCAAGCCCTAATCTTCCTCGGGAGGGCTGATCTGGAGTCCGTTCGGGGCTCCGGAGAGGGGAATCCATCGCCATCGTCATCATCAACCATCCACCATCACCAATTTCATGATGCTCACCGCCGTGCGTGAGTAATCCCATCATAGGCTTGCCGAACGGTGATGGGTTCGATGAGATTTACCATGTAATCGAGTTAGTTTTGTTAGGGTTTGATCCCTAGTATCCATTATGTTCTAAGATTGATGTTGCTATGACTTTGCTATGCTTAATGCTTGTCACTAGGGCCCGAGTGACATGATTTCAAATATGAACCTATCATGTTTTCATGAATATATGTGAGTTCTTGATCCTATCTTGCAAGTCAATAGTCACCTACTATGTGTTATGATCCGGCAACCCCGAAGTGAAAATAATCGGGACCACTCCCGGTGATGACCGTAGTTTGAGGAGTTCATGCATTCACTAAGTGTTAATGCTTTGGTCCGGTACTCTATCAAAAGGAGGCCTTAATATCCCTTAGTTTCCAATAGGACCCCGCTGCCACGGGAGGGTAGGACAAAAGATGTCATGCAAGTTCTTTTCCATAAGCACGTATGACTATATTCGGAATACATGCCTACATTACATTGATGAACTGGAGCTAGTTCTGTGTCACCCTATGTTATAACTGTTGCATGAGGAATCGCATCTGACATAATTATTCATCATTGATCCTTTGCCTACGAGCTTTTCACATATTGATCTTGAAGGAAATGTGCCCTAGAGGCAATAATAAAGTTGTTATTTATATTTCCTTATATCATGACAAATGTTTATTATTCATGCTAGAATTGTATTAACCAGAAACTTAGTACATGTGTGAATACATAGACAAACAGAGTGTCACTACTATGCCTATACTTGACTAGCTCGTTGAATCAAAGATGGTTAAGTTTCCTAGCCATAGACATGAGTTGTCATTTAATTAACGGGATCACATCATTAAATAATGATGTGATTGA
Source organism: Triticum aestivum (assembly GCF_018294505.1). Classification (NCBI taxonomy): domain Eukaryota; kingdom Viridiplantae; phylum Streptophyta; class Magnoliopsida; order Poales; family Poaceae; genus Triticum; species Triticum aestivum. Next base: position 436,246,572 of record NC_057796.1, on the reverse strand, counting down.
CTTGACCCATTCCGTTAGCTAAGCACTTGATCATTTAGTTTATTGCTATTGCTTTCTTCATGACTTATACATGTTACTATGACTATGAGATTATGCAACTCCCGAATACCGGAGGAACACTTAGTGTGCTATCAAACGTCACAACGTAACTGGGTGATTATAAAGATGCTCTACAGGTGTCTCCGATGGAGTTTGTTGAGTTGGCATAGATCGAGATTAGGATTTGTCAGTCCGAGTATCGGAGAGGTATCTCTGGGGCCTCTCGGTAATGCACATCACTATAAGCCTTGCAAACAATGTGACTAATGAGTTAGTTGTGGGATAATGCATTACAGAACGAGTAAAGAGACTTGCCGGTAACGAGATTGAACTAGGTATTGAGATACCGACGATCAAATCTCGGGCAAGTAACATACCGATGAAAAGGGAACAATGTATGTTGTTATGCGGTTTTACCGATAAATATCTTCGTAGAATATGTAGGAACCAATATGAGCATCCAAGTTCCGCTATTGGTTATTGACTGGAGATGTGTCTCGGTCATGTCTACATAGTTCTCGAACCCGTAGGGTCCGCACGCGTAACTTTCAATGACGATTTGTATTATGAGCTATGTGATTTGATGTACCCAAGGTTGTTTGGAGTCCCGGGTGAGATCACGGACATGACGAGGAATCTCGAAATGGTCGAGACATAAAGATTGATATATTGGAAGGCTATATTCGGAGATCGGAAAGGTTCCAAGTGATTCGGGTATTTTTTGGAATACCGGAGAGTTACGGGAATTTGCCGGGAGAAGTAATGGGCCTTATTGGGCTTTAGTGGAGAGAGGGGAGAAAGGCCAAGAGGTGGTGTCGGGGGGATGGACTCCGGGCAGGCAACGGAACCCAGATCCTCTTCAAGAACAACGGGGATGGCACCGACCCTCAATACCGGCGCGCGCTTGGCCGGGTCGCTCGACCCGGCCAAGCCCCCCAAGCCGGCCAGACTAGCCGACCCGGCAAGACACGTCGACTCGGCCCCAACAACTGGCGCAAGAGAGCCGAACCCGGCACAGCCAAAGCCTCCTTGCCAAGCCAGCGCCGCCCATGGCGTGCTACGCAATCCAGCCGCGGGTCAACTCCCGTCCCATCCAGGCCGTATGACGGGGACAAGACTTCAATCAACAATGACCGAGGCAACAGTGCCCTGCCCATGCCTCTGGTCAGCAGGAACGTGGAAACAGTGCCCCTCACCTACCCACTGACCAGGGCCGGCATGGCAACAGTGCCCCCACCTTCACCGCTGACGAGAGCAAGCGGCAACCTGACGAAGAGCACTATGTGCGGCTCGACTCGGCCACGCCCTGACGATCGACAAGACGACGCACAGTCCCCCTAGGCTTGCGGGGCCCGCACCTAGGGGAACCCGGCGAACCACAAGCCCTCAGCGGGGCCCAGCCTGGGACCCCGGAAACCGACTTCACGGACCCACCGACTTATAACATTACCATTGTACCCCCGAGGGGTTGGACTATAAAACCCCCGGGAGCCCACGATCATTGGGGAGGCAAAGCAGAAGGACTAGCCAGAAAAACAGCAACACCGGAGAGAAGGAGCAGCCCAAGCCTTGGCCAGCTTCCTTCCTCCTTCATACAGCTCCAGGAGCAACATTGTACTATCGATCATCCAACTACACTCGGCAGGACTAGGGGTGTTATCTCTCCGGAGAGTCCCGAACCTGGGTATGTCCGGCGTCCCGCGCCCGCTCATGCCAACCTCGCCTCTGGAGCCCACCAGCGCCCTCGATCCTCCTCCTCTCTTTAGCTATCCCTTGGCATCTGCCGTGCGCCCACCACGATAGTTGGCGCCCACCGTGGGGCAGCTCGAGGAGTTGGCCGGGAGCATGCTTCGGACGGGGCCCTTCTCCTACACCGACGAGTCCGTCGCGCTGGCGGACGACGTCGTCGGCGCGCTCGCTGCCTCCTTCGCCGCGCTGCGCATCTCCGATGCGTTCGCGGCCGACGAGTACCCCAGCGAGGTGGTCAGCTACTCCGACTCTCCCCTCTCCCTCGGCGGCGGCGTTTCCGTCGGGGCAATGGGCGTCCATGTGGAGGTCTTCGTCACCAGCGAGGGCGCCTCCTCCTCGTCGAGCAAAACGAGGAAGGCTGCCGAAGCCAGGGCCGCAGCGGATCAGATCGAGCCGTCCGATCCATTGCGCGCCGCGATGCAGAGCCTCCGCATCCCCATCGGCACCGACGTCGACGCCACCAACGTCGCTGAGGCCCGAACCCAGCTCGTGGAAAGGCGCCAGCAGATGCTGGACCTATCTAAGACGCTCGCCGCCACTCAGCGTCGCCTGGACACCGCTCAGCTGGAGTGCGACGCCGGCTACGGATTCACGCCCGCCGCGGTCGAGCCAAGCCGGGTCGCCAATGTGCGTGCCCGGGGAGGAGCGACCGGCCGGGCCCTCGGCGCCGTCCCAACCGTCTACGAGACCCCAGCGAAGAACATGCGCGCGGCCCAGGCAGCCGCAGTCGGCCTGGACCAGCTCGCGGGTGAGGAGCTGAAAGAGCGCATCGGGCGGATGCGTGAACTCCTCCACACCGCCAACACCCAGCAGGACCGCCTCAACCAGCTCGCCAAGCCGGCGGGATCCGGCTCCGCCCGCCTTGGCGGGCCCAGCGAACTTCTGCACACCGCTTCCTCGCCACCCGGCGAGGCGCACTCCGGCCAAGCCCGGGCTCGACGCGTTCCGGCCGCTACAGCCGCCGGCGGATTGGGCAATGAGCCCGTCCTGGAGACCCAGCGCGGACCCAGCCAGCATGGCCGGCGTCCGGCTCCAACCGACCCGGCCCCCCGTGGCCTGGCCGCAAGTCGACTCGGCCCGCGCGCCATCGACGACACCGATGCTCGCCACCGCCTCGACCAGCTCGCTCGCTCCCTGGAGGTGGAGGAGGGCGGCGCTATCGGGCCGGCGTGCTTTGGCCCGCGCATCCGGGAGGAGCCCTTCCCCAAAGGATTCATGCTCCCTCGCGACACCCCCAAGTACAACGGGACGGTGAAGCCAGAAGACTGGCTCACCGACTACACCACGACCATTGGCATCACCGGTGCCAATCGTCGTCTCGCCGTGCGCTAGGCACCGCTCATGCTCCAAGGGTCGGCCCGCACGTGGTTGAACAGCCTACCGATGGGTAGCATCAACACGTGGGTGGACTTCATGGAAGCCTTCGTCCGCAACTTCACGAGGACCTACAAGCGACCCGGCCGCCACAGCCAGCTCGCCATGTGCGTGCAAGGGCCTACGGAGACCGGTCGCGAGTACCTCGCACGCTGGACCGAGCTCCGGAACAGCTGCGAGGGCGTCCATGAAGTCCAGGCGATCCAGTACTTCGTCAGCGGGTGCCGAGACGGCACCCTCCTCAAGCACAAGCTCTTACGCTCCGAGCCAGCCACCATTGCCGTGCTCATGGTGACGGAGGACAAGTACGCCAACACCGACTCCGCCATGAAGATCCAGGTGGCGCTGGATGAAGCCGGCATGGCGAAGCCGGTTCCCCCTCCGAAGCCGGCCAGCGAAAGCAGCCGGCAGCAGCATCACCAGAACAACAAGCGCAAGGCCGACCAGCCGGCGCCGCGTCACGACAACCGGCTCGTCGCGGCCACCGAGCCAGTGGCGGACCCGGCGGCGAAGCGCCGGTAAACCGGCAAGACGGCATGGCAACCCGCCATGAGCTTCGAGCAGATGCTCGACGCCCCCTGCAAGCACCACAGCTGCGCAAGACCCTCCACGCACACGCTTCGGCAGTGCGCCATCATCAAGCGCATCATGAGGGGCGACGTCCCGCCTCCTCCGGCTCCGGCTCCAGGCGCGGGACAGCCGCCTCCGCCTCCGCCGCCGCCTCCAGCTGGCGGCGCGATGCGCGACGACGCCTACCCGGACCAGAGCGCGGCCTACGTCGTCTTCACCAGCCTTGGCGACGACAAGCGCAGTGAGCGCCTCCTTTGGCAGGAGGTGAACACCGTCGTCCCGGCCAAACCGGAGTTCATGTATTGGCCAAACCAGAGTTCATGCATTGGTCATGCCGAGTCCAGGTGGTTACACCCTCGTCCTTAACCCCACCATCATCGTGCGGTGCACATGCAAGTTCTCCTGAGTCCTCATCGACAGCGGCAGTAGCGTCAACATCCTCTACCGCGACACGATGACCAAGCTCGGCCTCAAGGCCGAGGATCTGGAGCCAACCCGAACGATCTTCCACGGCATCGTACCCGGCCTCTCCTACTCCCCCATTGCCTGGGTCTGGCTAGATGTCCTGTTCGGTGACAGCGGCCTCTTCCGGCACGAACCGGTCTGGTTCGAGGTGGTGGACCTGTCCAGCGCGTATCACGCGTTGCTGGGCCGGCCCGCGCTTGCCAAGTTCATGGCGGTTCCCCACTACGCGTACCTGAAGATGAAGATGCCGGGTCCCAACGGCCTCATCACCGTCGCCGGCGATTACCGCAAGTCCCTGGAGTGCGCCCGAGACGGCGCCAAGTTGGCCGAGTCGCTGGTCATTGCTGAGGAGCGGCGCCAGCTCGACCGGATCGTCGCCCTGGCAGGCGAGGCCTCCACCGCGTCAATCCCGACCCCGGACCCGGCCGACGAGGCCGCCTTCAAGCCCTCCAAGGAGACCAAGAAAGTGAAGCTCAACCCGGAAGACCCCAGCTGCAGCAAGTACGTTGTCGAAGGCGCCCGCCTCGACAGCAAATAGGAAGGCGAGCTCGTCGACCTCCTCCATGAGAATCGGGATATCTTCGCATGGACCCCCAAGGACATGCCGGGTATCCCGAGGTAGTACGCCGAGCACAAACTTCACGTCCGCAAGGACGACAAGCCTGTCCGTCAACCCCTACGACGATTTTCCGAAGAGAAGAGAAGAACCATTGGTGAAGAGGTCGCCAAGCTTTTGGCGGCCGGCTTCATAATGGAAGTATTTCACCCCGAGTGGCTGGCCAACCCAGTCCTCGTCCTGAAGAAGAACAAGACCTGGCGCATGTGTATCGACTACACCAGCCTCAATAAGGCCTGCCCCAAGGATCCGTTTGCCCTCCCGCGGATCGACCAAGTCATCGACTCGACCGCCGGGTGTGAGCTCCTGTCCTTCCTGGACGCTTAGTCCGGCTACCACCAGATCAAGCTGGACTCGGCCGACGCCCTGAAGACGTCCTTCATCACGCCCTTTGGGGCGTATTGCTACATCACCATGTCGTTCGGCTTGAAGAACGCCGGCGCCACCTTCCAGCGCTGCATGAAGAAATGCCTGCTGCCGCAACTCGGCCGCAATATCCACGTATACGTGGACGACATCGTGGTGAAGACCAAGCAGCACCTCACGCTCCTCGACGATTTGAAGGAAACCTTCGCCAACCTCCGCGAATACAAGGTCAAGCTTAACCTGGAAAAATGCGTCTTCGGCGTCCCGGCCGGAAAGCTACTCGACTTCCTCGTCTCGGAACGCGGCATTGAGGCGAACCCGGAGAAGATCAAGGCCATCGAGCGCATGCGCAAGCTGGCTCGGCTGCGCGATGTCCAGAAGTTCACCGGATGCTTGGCCTCAGTCAACCGGTTTCTAAGCCGGCTGGGCGAGAGGGCGCTACCCCTATACCAGCTGATGAAGAAGACGAGCCCGTTCAAATGGAACGACAAGGCAGACGAGGCCTTCCAAGACCTCACGCGCATGCTCTCCACCACGCCAGTCCTGGCCGCGCGGACCGACAAGGAGCCGCTGTTGCTCTACATAGCCGCAACCTCGCGGGCGGTCAGCACGGTGCTGGTGGTCGAGCGACCAGAGAAGGGCAAGATCCAAGCCGTCCAGCGCCCAGTCTACTACCTGAGCGAGGTGCTCTCCATCTCCAAGCAGAACTACCCGCATTACCAGAAGATGTGTTACGGCATGTACTTCACCGCCAAGAAACTGAAGCAGTATTTCCAAGAGCACGTCGTCACCGTGGTCAGCACGGCACCTATCAGAGAAATCATCGGGTTCCGGGATGCCTCTGGCCGGGTTGCCAAATGGGCGATCCAGCTAGCCGGCCACACCATCCTCTACGAGCCCCGCACCGCGATCAAGTCTCAAGCCCTGGCCGACTTCCTTGTCGACTGGACCGAAACCCAGTACTTGCCGCCGCCTCCCGACTCGACGCATGGGCGTATGCACTTTGACGGGTCCAAGATGCGACTCGGCTTGGGGGCCAGCATCGTACTGTCGTCCCCGAAGGGCGACCGGCTCCGCTGCATGCTCCAGATCCACTTCGCCGCCTCCAACAACGTCGCCGAGTACGAAGCCCTTGTGCACGGCCTCCGGCTGGCCAAGGAACTCGGCATCCGGCGCTTCCTGTGCTACGCCGACTCGGACCTAGTGGTGCAGCAATGCTCCGGCGAATGGGACGCCCGTGACTCCAACATGGCAAGCTACCGCTTCCTCGTCCAAAAGCTGTCCGGATCCTTTGAGGGCTGCAAGTTCCTCCACGTCCCACGAGCAGAGAACGAAGCAGCCGACACGCTCGCCAAGATCGCCTCGTCACGACAAGCCATCCCGTCCGACGTCTCTCTCGAGCACCTGCGCAAGCCGTTCGTTAAGCCATCGCCGGACTCCGAGTCCATCCACGTTCCAGACGACCCGGCCGCACCTCAACCCGGCCCGGGGACTGCTCAGCTCAACCCGGCCACCATCGTCCCGGACCCGGCCGTCGCCATCCCCGACCCGGGGGCTGCTCAACCCGGCTCGGGGGCTGCCGACTCGGAACCCATACTGGTGGCCGTCTTCGCCGTGGTTACGGCTCCATCTTGGGCCCTCTCAATATCAGAGTTTCTGGAGAATGGGGTTCTCCCCATGGACGAGACCGAAGCTCGGCAAGTGCAGCACCGGGCATCTGCCTACATCATCATCAACAACGAGCTCGTCAAGTGCAGCTCCAGCGGCGTGTTCCAGCACTGTGTCGAGCAGGAGCGGGGCATCAACATCCTCCTCGACATACATCAGGGCGAGTGTGGGCACCACGCCGCATCACGATCCCTGGTGGCCAAGGCGTTCCGCCACGGCTTCTACTGGCCCACGGCCCTCCAAGACGCCGAGTCGCTCGTCCTCAAGTGTGAGGGATGCCAGCGCTTCAGCAAACGCAGCCACCAGCCGGCGTCAGCACTCTGCACCATACCGATCGCCTGGCCCTTCGCGGTCTGGGGACTCGACATGGTGGGACCCTTCAAAACCGCCCGAGGCGGCATGACGCACTTGCTGGTGGCAGTGGACAAATTCACCAAGTGGATCGAGGCAAGACCAATCAAGAAACTGGACGGGCCAACAGCCGTCCGGTTCATCAAGGACATAGCGGTGTGCTGCGGCATGCCGAACAACATCATCACCGACAATGGCACCAACTTCGCGAAGGGCGCGCTCGAGCAAAACTGCTCCGTCTCCGGCATCCGCCTCGACCTAGCCTCCGTCGCGCATCCGCAGTCCAACGGGCAGGTCGAGCGGGCCAGTGGACTCATCCTGTCCGGCGTCAAGCCACGACTCGTCGAGCCGCTCATCCGCTCACCCGGCAGCTGGCTTGACGAGTTGCGAGCCGTTCTCTAGAGTCTACGCACCACGCCGAATCGGTCGACCGGGTTCACCCCGTTCTTCCTCGTCTACGGAGCCGAAGCTGTCATCCCGACCGACATCGAGTTCGACTCGCCGCGCGTCGCGATGTACACCGAAGCCGAAGCCAGAGAAGCCCGCGAAGATGGCGTCGACCTGCTCGAAGAAGCACGCCTCCTGGCGCTCAGTCGCTCGGCCATCTACCAGCAAGGCCTGAGGCACTACCACAGCAAGAAGATCAAGCCCCTCGCGTTCCGCGAGGGCGACCTCGTCCTCCGACTCGTCCAAGAGCAGGCAGGCCAGCACAAGCTGTCCCCTCCATGGGAGGGCCCATTCATCGTGAGCAGGGCCTTGCGCGACCGCAATGCCTACTACCTCATCGACGCACGCAAGTCAAGGAAGCGCAAGAAGTACACCGCCGGTGAAGAAACGAGCCGGCCGTGGAACGCGGAACTCCTCTGCCCGTTTTACAGTTAGTCGCACGAGCGTATGTATCATCGCCTTTTGTAAACACATGAAACTATGGGGTCCCTGAACGAGACTCGGGGCTGCCTTTTGTCGACCAATTTATTGTGTCCCTATTTTCTTGCATCACTATTGCCACCCCGCCGCCTTACTTGGTGATTCCTGATAAAGTTAGGATGCCGCGGTCCCCCACTTCGCCCTAAAGCCACAGATCCAGCTTTGGCTGTCGGATGGCAAGCACAACGGGCCAAAGCTCCTTTACGCTTCATACACTAAGCCAAAGGTTGCCGGGTCGATCAACCCGGCCTGCCATTCATCAAATGAACAGCCGCACGACCGTCTGCTCGCCAACCGGCTTCGCCGGATTGCCGCCAGCCGGCCCAGTGGGTGTTTCGCTCGAGCTCAGCGTTTCAAGAGACCCAAGTCCTGCGCGCTCCTCTCAAGGAACCGAACTCCTTGTCACGGACCGGAGACTC